>NC_031991.1:18008150-18032465 GCF_001879085.1 Nicotiana attenuata | reverse complement strand
ATATATATATATATATATATATATATATATATATATATATATATATATATATATATATATATATATATATATCTGTGTGTGTGTGTGTGTGTGTACGGTAAAATCGGGGGGCCCGATTTCCCCGTCATTGGGTTGCCCCGATAACGTGCTTGTCAAGGTTCGAAATCGAGGTCGAGACTACCCGCCATTGGGTTGCCCCGAACAACGGGTCCGATTTTCCGTCGTTAAGGCGTTTCGGAAGATCACCTCAAAGCCTCGAGGCTGCAAAGAGCACTCGAGTCTCCTTCCTCGGAGCTCATCGACACCCGGCCTGAAGAGAATGTCAGTCGAGGCTAGAGTAAAAATGGGGAGTTCTCAAGACACACGGCTAAGTCTTACAATGTCTAGCCGGCCTACTCTGAACCCAGATCAGGGTGTCACATCATGCTGTCCCATCTACATATCTTTACAATTAGTGTATGTCGTACCATATAAGGTTTCCCCTTCTATATAAAGGGGATCCTTACTATTTTGTAAACAACTGATGTTGCTCCGACTATTCTACATGAAATATATAAGAACTCCCTCTCTCTTTTCTCTCTAACATACTCTCTCGATATTGTTGATCTTATTTACTATCTTCATACTTGTTCTTCATTTATTGTTTATCATTTTCCATAAAGAGCCTCCTTTAATTATATCACGACTGTTAGCCCTTCCCCAACTGCCCCTAATAGCTCGAGTCCGAGCCCGGGAATCGACCTCGAGGCCCCAAACCGACAAGCTCGAGGCCCTGAATAGTTAACTCATCGGTTCGATTATAACTCTATTTTAGCTCGTATTTCGTCCTTAAACTTACCACACATAGCATCAACTGCTTAACAACTAGCATAAAAATAGATCACGTATCTTTGGAGTCCTATCAACAAATTTAATTGTTATTACCATTTTCATGGTAAACAGTTTGGCGCCCACCGCGGGGCTAAAAATAATATTGATTATTTTCTTGCTGGTTTTATTACAAAATGCAAGTTATCTTTCACACTTTTTCTTGTCCAAGATCTTCGATTTCAGGTCAATATGTCTCGCTCCGTAAACAGAGTTGAGAACGACAACCTCGAAAATCACAGAGAAAACGGTGTGGCTGTTCCAATTATTGGTGCGCCAAAACGGAACCCCGAGAAGCACCTAGACCGATTCCGGCGGACGCGGGCTCACGCGACGCACAACAGATCGACGAAACCTTACGCACCGACAGGGGCATACAACATGGAGACCAACAGGAAGCCCAAAAAACCCTAGCTCGGGAAGAATGGGAAGTTAGCCTTCATGTTATTTTTGAAATGTTGCAGGCACAACAGCTGGCTATCGCTCAGTTGCAAAGCCACCCAAAAACTACAAGCACCGTAGCACCGGGAACAACTCCCCTGGCCGAACAGGTACCGGAGAGATCGAGCAATAATGGTTCGATAGCCGACCCTGCTATCGTAAAAATGCTCGAGGATCTCACCAGAAAGATCGAGTCGGGCGAGAAAAAGATAGCAGCCAATGACAAGAAGGTTGAAACTTACAACTCCAGGGTCGACCAAATCTCGGGCGCACTCCTGGTCCTGAAAGGCGTAGACTCGAGGAAGTTCGTGCTGCGGCCGTTCCCTGAGGAAGCGGCTTCGAAACCCATTCCAAAGAATTTCAGAATGCCGGAACTACCAAAATACAACGGGACCTCAGACCCCAATGAGCATGTTACCACCTACACGTGCGCAGTAAAGGGCAACGACATAAAAGACGATGAGATCTAGTCCGTCTTGCTGAAGAAGTTCGGGGAAACGCTCTCGAAGGGGGCCATGATGTGGTACCACAACTTAGCTCCCAACTTCATAGACTCATTTGCCATGCTAGCAGACTCCTTCATAAAGGCACACGTCGGTGCCATCAAAGTAGTAACGAGGAAGTCTAACATATTCAAGATCAGGCAGAGGGAGAATGAATGCTGCGAGAGTTCGTATCTCGCTTCTAAACGGAACGAATGGAACTACCCCCGATCTCGGACGATTGGGTGGTGCATGCCTTCACTCGAGGCCAGAACGAGCGGAGCTCAGTGGCCTCGAGGCAACTGAAAGAGAATCTGATCGAGTATCTTGCCGTAACCTGGTCGGATGTCCACAACCAGTACCAATCAAAGATCAGGGTCGAGATGATCAATTAGGAGCCCCTTCGGGCTCAGTATACCCGAGCAGGCTCTTAGAAAAGGAATCAAAGCCAAATAAAGAAAGGTATCAGCCATACATCGAAGACAGGAGAAACGCCCCAAGACGCAACCCGCCTCACAACGACCGATTGGTCAACTGAGGGCAGAATCCTTGGGGACTCATTAACAGAACTAGATTCGACAGAAACACAGAGCCAATAGGGGAACCACGCCTATCAGATTACAACTTCAATGTTGATGTTTCAGACATCATGTTCGCCATCGGCAAAATCAAGGATACCAGATGGCCCGGGCCTGTACAATCGGATATTTCCCAAAGGAATCATAACTTGGTATGCGAATTTCACAACATGCATGGCCACAGAAACTTGGTATGCGAATTTCACAACATGCATGGCCACAGAACCAAGGATTGTCACCAGCTTCGAGAGAAAATAGCCAGGCTACTCAATAAAGGTCATCTCAAAGAGTTCTTGAGCGACCGAGCCAAAAATCAGTTCTGATATAGAGAGGCGGCCAAGAAGAACGAAGCAAACGAGCCGCGACATGTTATCCATATGATATTAGAGGGCGTCAACGCTCCCTAGGAACCCATGATGAGAAGGACAAAAATATCCATCACCAGAGAAAAGCAAACCGGGGATACGTACCCGAAGATTCCCTAACATTCAGCGAGGAGGACTCCGAGACCTTGTCCCAACCTCATAACGATGCACTGGTAATCTCTTTCCTCGTAAATACATTTCAAATAAAATGTGTACTCGTGGATCTAGGTAGCTCGACCAACATTATTAGGTCGAAGGTAATAGAGCAGCTTGGACTGCTAGACCAAATCGTGCCCGCCACTCGAGTCCTTAACGGATTCAACATGGCAAGTGAAATAACGAAAGGAGAGATCACTCTCCCAGTTAGCGTGGCTGGCACGACCCAAAATGTCAAATTCCATGTCATCGAAGGAGACATGAGGTACAACGCCTTGTTCGGACGGCTGTGGATACACTGCATGAGAGCAGTACCATCCACCCTCCATCAAATGATGAAATTCCCAACAAAAGTCAGGATTAAAACCGTCCATGGGGAAGAACACGCGGCAAAGGAAATGTTCGCGGTGCACGACATGGCACAAACGCCAATATATCCACTCTCGAAAGAGCCAAAGGGTAATCTGACTACGTCTTCGCCTAAGCCCGATTAAACATAGCGGAGGACTGTACCATGCCCTCATTACAAACAACAGTGACATACCAGACCTCGGAATATCGCCAGTGCATCCCACGATAAGGTATAACCACCTCCCTTTTCATTTTATACTTTATACTAACCCTTATGCAGGCACCCGATCAAAGCAGTCAAAAGTGCTATCCCAGCCCGAAGACCTTAAGGTTTTAAAAGCATCCGTTGCACTCTTTTCCTTCAATCAAGCTTCTGTCTCGAAGACGGTTTTATCGACAAGGTTTTTAATGAGGCAACACCTAAACTCTTGCAAAACCAAAACACTCTTGGGCGATTTTTCGAAGAAAACTCTTCTCTCAAATCGATTGTAAGTCAATTTTAACTCATTTTCCTCAATCATTAACATCTTTTCACATGATTTCAACTCAAAATCAATGATTTTCATGGGGAAAATTGGGTGTTTTGGGTAGAACCTAGGTTTACTTAAAAAGTTGGGGTATTTGAACCTCGTATTTTAGGTCCGTATTTAACAAAAAAATTATATAGTTTGGGTTCGGTGGGGAAGTGGGTAAGTTCGGGTTTTGGTTCAACCGTTCGGGTTTTCGACCATGGTCGGGGCCCGGGGCGTATTTTTGTACGTTTTTGGGACTAAAATTTTAGGAAAACTTTATTTTCATGCATTGGAATTTATTCATTTAGCGTTTATTGATGTAATTAAGTAATTTGTGGCTAGATACGAGCGAATTGGTGGTGGAATCAAGAGGTAAAGCGATATTAGAGACTTGAATTGTGTCCGTGGAATCGGGGTAAGTGTTTGGTCTAACCTTAGCTTGAGGGATTAGGAGTTGAGTCTTATTTGCTATGTGCTAATTGTTAAGTACGACGTATAGGCATGGTGACAAGTATCTATATGTTGGTGTCAAGCATGCCCATGAGTCTTATACCATGATTTATGTGACTTCGTTTCGTATTGTTCATGCTCTATATGATGATTTCTATTGATGNTCGGACGGCTGTGGATACACTGCATGAGAGCAGTACCATCCACCCTCCATCAAATGATGAAATTCCCAACAAAAGTCAGGATTAAAACCGTCCATGGGGAAGAACACGCGGCAAAGGAAATGTTCGCGGTGCACGACATGGCACAAACGCCAATATATCCACTCTCGAAAGAGCCAAAGGGTAATCTGACTACGTCTTCGCCTAAGCCCGATTAAACATAGCGGAGGACTGTACCATGCCCTCATTACAAACAACAGTGACATACCAGACCTCGGAATATCGCCAGTGCATCCCACGATAAGGTATAACCACCTCCCTTTTCATTTTATACTTTATACTAACCCTTATGCAGGCACCCGATCAAAGCAGTCAAAAGTGCTATCCCAGCCCGAAGACCTTAAGGTTTTAAAAGCATCCGTTGCACTCTTTTCCTTCAATCAAGCTTTTGTCTCGAAGACGGTTTTATCGACAAGGTTTTTAATGAGGCAACACCTATATGCTACCTAAGGGGGATCCAACAAGTCTTCAAGGCTTCTTTTGCTATCAATCCCGAGCACCAAAGGACATCCTCTTGGAAGATCATCCGCTCGGAAGAGCCAAGAAATGCCAAATAGGGTCCCAATGGGAAAATGATGTACCGGACCAAACGGTCGAATGAACCGTGTTCGCATAGCCGAGCCCCTCATGACGGAGACACATGTACTAGTGCCAAATAATCATGGAATACTTTTGCCAGCGTATCACATGCTCCAAAGGAAACCCAACATTTTTGCCAAAATGATTCCTCCATCAAAAGCATCCTGAATACTCGAAGACTAGTGTCGATAATTCGGCACCCGCATGACCTCAGGGTCGAAGCTCCAAACTCGTAAGCCCTCAACGAGGTAGTACGGAAATCACGAAACATCTCCAAAAGAGAAAAATGTCCCGAACACTCGGAGACTGGCATCACAAGCTCAGAAAACGCATGACCTCAGGGTCTGAATCTCCAAAATCGTAAGCCTTCAATGAGGCAATTCCAAGCTCACGAGTAACGGCTCTCGAGCCAAAACAAACTCCATGACTCGAAGACTGTCGCCAATCGCCATTCAATAAAAAACTCGAGGCCATAAGACTCCAAGCGAGCAGACTCGATCTCGTAAGACCTACATAAGGCAACAATAAAACTGTAAGACCTCAAGCAAGGCATGAATCATACTTGTACCAAGTATCAACAAACTGTAAGACCTCAAGCAACGCATGAATCATACTTGTACCAAGTATCAACAAACTGTAAGACCTCAAAGGCATGAAAAATTTGTAAGACCTTAGTACAAGCATAAACTCGATCTCGAAGTTTAGGCTATATATCGCATTTGTAAGATTCCTGAAAAGGCATACCCTCGATATAGATACCTAAATTACTAAACTCGGGACCAAAAATGGCTCCGGCCAAACACAAATGACTACGGTCATACGGCTGTACAAGCCAAACTAACGTAACTCGGGGACACCCGACCGTCGCTACAAAATCATAGGCCATTACTTCGAATCTACTTTGAAAAGAACCGGTTAAACAGGCTACCGTCGACAGGAAAAAGAGCTTCAACCATGTCAGCTCCAAATCACAAGGCTTCGAGCTACTCAGCCCACGAGCCAAACCTTCCGAGGTGCTCGAACATCGCTGCAAATGACTTGAAATTGTGGTTCTTCCAGAACCGATGACGGGTCAAGAAAAATCATTTCAAAAGTCCTTAACGAGAAGAAAATAAAGCCTACATTAAAAGGTCGCTTCAACCCAAAGCGTAAGAGCCATTGTCGCCAGCTTACAATAAAGGCCGTATCGACCAGAAGCGTAAGAGTCATTGTCGCCATCTCATCTAAAAACTTGAGGGTTAATCGAGCTCGAGTCGTAACCCAATTCGGAGAAAGAACCCAAAATAGTTTCCTGCATATGCCTCAGGGCAAAGCGTAAGAGCCATTGTCGCCAGCCTAATAAGCCTCAGGGCCGCGCACAAAAAAAATCGCTTCGATCAAGGGTGTAAGAGCCATTGTCGCCAGCCCATGCAAATACGAAAGCTTCAGGGTCAAATGAGCTCGAGTAGAAACCCGACTCGAAGAATAAACCCAAAATAGTTGAGAAAAAGCATAAGGGCTCTAACGCCAGCTTATACTAAAAGTCGCATCGACCGAGCGCGTAAGGACCCCCGGGCCTGCCTAATGAGCCCCGGGGCCATATCACAAATCTAAGGATTCTTGCCAACTTTGAAACCGGATCACCCGGCCGAATTCAAGACAGAAAAGGGAGTAGAAGAAGCAGAGACACAAAGCTTCCTTTTATACATATGCAAGTATCAAAATACTATATACAAAGAGGGAAATGGACAAAATCCTGATCCATAGTAGGGCCTACGTTCTCGATGGCTCCACCAAGGGTTACACCCCGGTAACTACGAGTCCTCCGGCGGCCCCTTCTCAGCGGCATCTTCCCTTTCCGGGGATCCACCTTCATTTTCTAGCACCGCCCGAGCCGCCGCTCGGCACACCTCCAAAGTTCTGCTTTTGAGATTCCAACCAAGCCCGATCCACAGCTCGAGTTCATTTCGGTCTAGCCTCCTCAGACGCCCCCTCAACGCAAGCGCTCTCGGCAATAGCTTCCTCCCCATGCAAGAATACAAGAGCCTCGGCTTCGGTTTTAATCCTAGATAGTTAAGCTACCAGATCGAAATGGAGACATCTGTACTTGTCAGTGTCCTCCTTCGCATCCAGAAGCTGACGCCTGACTGAGGTCACTTTCCCTTGGAGGGTGTCCCTCTCGGAAGTTATCTCCCCTACGTACCGTCTTAGCTCGGAAATCTCGGAATCTCTGGCCCATAGCTCGTCCCTCAGCAAGGCAATTTCCTTCTCAAACTACACGAAGCAGGTCCAAGATGTTTAAACACTGGAATCTAACAAAGATTCAGATAATAGTAAACGGGGGCTGAGTAACCTGCTCGGTAAGATAGGCTTCCTCACGCTCACGAAGGGCCACCTCATCCCGGTATCGGGTGAAAGCCTGGTTATAAAGCGCCTTGGCCTGAAGCCACGAAGAAGGATAAGTTAGAAAAACAAAGATCGAAAGCAGCCCAGAGAGGCGGACAGAGTTAGTGAAAATTATCCGCTTGCAAAGTCTGCCCATTTCGCTAAAAACGAGTGAAGCATCGACCTCAGGAATTACCTCAAGAACGGTTGGCAGTGTCTCGAGCGCATCTCTGCCTTCGACTGGTGTCCCCGTATCCGAGGGCTCTTCATGCGGGGCATCCTGCGCTCTCTGAGGTGGTAGGGTCGTTCCTTGAGGAGAATCAATCGCGACCATTGCGTTGGAAAGATCAATTAAAGTCTTCATCCCTTGTCCGCCCAAGGCCCCAAAGCTGGGCCCCTTCGAACTGCCTATCAAGGGCACCTCGACTAGAGGAGAATCCTGGCCGCCACCCAACTCGGGGGTAGTACTCGATACTCCATCGATGGTCTCCCCGCCACGAAGCTGAACCACAATGGCATCAAGCTCCAGCTCAAAAGCCTCCGTCCCTACGACCCAGGGATCGGCTAAGTTTATACACTCTTCGGGAGCCGTCGGGAAGCTGCTCTCCCCCTCACCTTCAGCTCGAGGGTTTCCCGCCGTTTTCGGATTTAGAGCTGTCGGGTCGGCCCTAGACTCTTCCACCTTAACCTTCTTGAATTCCGGCGGCCTGTCCGATGGATCCCCCTGCATTCTCTTCCTCTCCCCGGGCACCAGGGCATTTCCCTCAACCGGCAGCGCTCCCTTCATCAATGGGATTTCCTCCAGACCTGCACAAATGCAGAGGTTAAATACAAAGAATGGGGAACGCTACTAATAGTGATTTGGATAGAAGAATGCGGCTACAGCAGGTTTCGGAGCTTACCGTGATCCTTGTCTTCCCATCGAGCTCGAGATAAATCACGCCACACTCGTTCAACATATAGGCAGAAAGAATACAAGCGGCCGACCCAATACCGGAGGTCTGGAACCGCGCCAGGGTGGGTCGCTACGGCTGAAATGGTATGAGAAGTAAAGTTAGATGCTTGGAGAAATGTAGTCAAAGAGAAGCAAAGGAAGTCTAGAAAATGCGTCCACTTACGCCCCGCGTTCCACTTCTCAGGGAACGACATCTTTTCTGCCGGAATCAGGTTGGAAGTCTCATGCGGACAAATCACTGTACCCATCCCCCATTCCTGAGCTCGTCGGTGTAGGCAAAGAGAGACATTGGGGCTCGACAGTGGAGCTTGATTAGGCCCTCGCAGAGGAGACGAGGGCTATACATCCTGATCAGGTGGTTGAGGGTGAAGGGCATCTCCTCGATCATGTTTGTGTAATGCCTGATCATATAAATGACGCGCTATAACGAAGGATGAATTTGACCAAGGGTTACTTGATACCGCCGACAGAAGTCGAGAATCACGAGGTCGATCGGGGGCGAGGATGGCCCCACCAGCCCTAAGGTGAATAGATAGGTATACACACTCAGAAAGCCAGCTTTATATGCCGTAATATTTTCTTCCCGAGCAAGGACCTCCACAAGCAGGGTATCCCCCTAGCGGCAGTCAGCTTTCACTCTTCTGACATCCGTTACCGAGCTGGTATACCAAATCACGGGCTTGCAACGCTCTGGCTTCGAGGAAGGTCTCTCGACCTTGAAATCAGAAGTCATCGCAAAGGTTTCCGGGACGCATTCCTGAGCGCGAGGAGGTGTGGCCACTTCACCTTGAGATAAAAGCGAAGAGGATGAGACCGTAATCTCCTGAGAAGCAGAGGCGGAAGTTTTCACCATTCCTAGAAGATTTCGGAAGGAGAAAAAGAGTTGCGAAAACAAAGGAAGAGCGAACCTTTTATGGGGTTTGGGAACACAATGGGTTAAAGAAAATAAGAAGGGGAGTATTTATAGAAGCTCCACGTGCGCATTGAAGAAGGCTAAGGAACAGCCAACTGCCATAATCAATATAGAGATTTTCAGGGGCTGCGTGCATATCGTATCTTGGCGTCTTGTAACCGATGCCGATTACAAGAGTACCTGAGGAGGAAGAAGCTCAAGGTCGTTTCTTATCACCTTCACTCTAAGAAACACAGAGACTATCTGTGTATGGTAAAACCGGGGGGCCTGATTTACCCGTCATTGGGTTGCCCTGATAACGTGCTTCTCAAGGTTCGAAACCGAGGTCGAGACTAACCGTCATTGGCTTGCCCCGAACAACGGGTCCGATTTCCTGTCATTTAAGGCATTTCGAAAGATCACCTCGAAGCCTCGAGGCTGCAAAGATGTGCTTGAGTCTCTTTCCTCAGAGTTCGTTGACACCCGGCCTGAAGAGAATATCGGCCGAGGCTAGAGTAAAAATGGGGAGTTCTCAAGACACACGGCTAAGTCTGACAAAGTCTAGTTGGCCTACTCTGAACCCAGATCAGGGTGTTACATCTAGCTATCCCATCTCCATATCTTTACAATTAATGTATGTCGTACCATATAAGGTTTCCCCTTCTATATAAAGGGGATCCTTACTATTTTGTAAACAACTGATGTTGCTCCAACTATTCTATACAAAATATATAAGAACTCCCTCTCTCTTTTCACTCTAACATACTCTCTCGATATTGTTGCTCTTATTTACTGTCTTCACACTTGTTATTCATTTCTTGTTTATCATTGGCCATAAAGAGCCTCCTTTAATTATATCAGGACTATTAGCCCTTCCCCAACTGCCCCTAATAGCTCGAGTCCGAGCCCGGAAATCGACCTCGAGGCCCCAAACCGACAAGCTCGAGGCCCTGAATAGTTAACTCATTGGTTCGATTATGACTCTATTTTAGCTCGCATTTCAGCCTTAAACTTCCCACACATATCATCAATTGCTTAACAACTAGCATAAAAATAGATCACGTATTTACAGAGTCCCATCAACAAATTTAATTGTTATTACCATTTTTACGGTAAACAATATATATATATATATATATATATATACATACATACATACATACATACATACATACATACATACATATATGTATATGGGATATGGGAAAAGGTTACGACATTATATACACACGACCACCACCTGATCAGCTGGTATACGTTGATAATTTTGCCCACAGTGGCAGAGATGATATGATGGGATGCCCTCAGAGTCTTGATGATGTTATGAACACACATACCTATGCACGACATGATATTCATACGCATATGCATGACACTATATGTATTTCATGATTTACAGAGTTATCCAGACTTACAGGTCGAGTCATTTACTCTATATTTGTCTTTTATGTACTTATTTATGTGCCTTACATACTCGGTACATTATTTGTACTGGAGTCCCTTTTTTCCTGGGGACAATGTGTTTCATGCCTGCAGGTCCCAATAGACAGGTCGAGATTCCTCCAAGTAGGCTATCAGGTCAGTGGAAGATGTTAGTGCACTCCATTTGCTCCGGAGTTGTGCTTGTTTGGTTAGTATGATTTAGACGCATATTGTTTGGTATGGTGGGGCCTTGTCCTGACCTTTTATGTTAAGTGTGTACTCTTAAATGCTTGTGGACAGATGTCATGTATACGAATACTTGTATGGCCTTGCCAACCTATGTTTTGAGTTTACAAATGATCATGTTGGCCATATAGGCCCGTATATCACATGTATAAGTTTTTATACCAGGTTGGGTCCTCCTATATTTAGTATTCCCCTATGTTTATTCTGGTTAGCTCATGACGGCCGTTTGGCCCATTTTCCAATAAAAGTACAATAAGAAAGATATGTTATGTTGGTACTCGATTAAGTAAGGTACCGAGTGTCTGTCGCGGCCCATCAGTTTGGGTCGTGACAAAAGTGGTATCAGATCAGTTTTGTCCTAGGGAGTCTACAAGCCGTGTCTAGTAGAGTCTTGTTTATGGGTGTGTCGTGCACCAGACTTATAAACAGGAGGCTACAGGGCATTTAGGACTGTCACTCTTTCTTCTTACTCTAAATCGTGTGGTAGAGCTCAGTTGTAAGAACTCAATTTCCTAAACTCTCTCTTATTCATAATACGACGATGCCTACATATGCAAAGACAATAGGTAAGAGATTGCATATAGCTGTGAAAGAGTTGAGGCAGAGGAACTAGATTTTGCATCATGCTTATGATGAGTAAATGTAAGGTTTTCAGTAGACCATGTGCCTACTAGGATGTGTTAACTTTTGATAAGGAGCCGAAAGAATATCTATCGATCCATAAGGTGAAAATTAATAAGAGATTCAGAAGATAGATACAAGTTTCAACAAGTAAAAGAAGCAAGGTGAAGAAGGGAACGAGGTACCTAGTTTGTGAAGATGATCATTATCTACAATTCTGGAAAAGAGATATAAGCATTTTGAGTTACCTTCGACAGTAACAAAGGTATGTACAATTAGTCACACGCATCTCAGTTATGCTCCATGGGAGCAAACATATATAGTTTAAAAGAAGGACGGGATATGAGGATCCAGCTGGGGTTAAAGTAACCCAAAATGTTAGATGGATTGTTAGCATTAGCTGACATTCGGAATGATATTGCGAATGTGCTAATAGATCTCCATGTGAGACACCCAGAAGGTGCACTCAAAAATAGCACAACTAGATATGAGCACTGCAAAGATAGGCACTGGAAGCCTCAAAAGGGATAAATATTACCTTAGTATGGCTCCCATCCCTAGTAGAGAAAGAATGTTAGGCAACCCGAAGAGCCAGTAGATGGAGCAAGGGAAGCTAAAAGCAAAAGAATGTCTTGTTCGAGCTTTCAGAATAAAGTAATTGATATAAACGTTATCGGGAAATAAAAAGAGAGTTAATGAAGCATTATGAGTAAGATGTGATACATGGATGACTACGGTAGATCAAAAGATGACAGTATTATAGAATCTATAGCCAAGTAAAGAAAAGGACAAGAGGTGATAGGCCTTGAGACAACAAAAGAATATAGGTCATAATGTTATATCCTCATTTATAGAAATAAGTTCGTGACTCCAACGCAACTACCAAAAGGAAAAATTAAACCCCAGATTAATAGGAACCACCATGGGCTGGTGAACAATATAAACTAAACATGAATTAGGGACTAAGTGATTGGATAATAGTCGGTATCATGAGAATTTGAGAGATTGCATTCCTGTGATAGTAGAATGGAAAATAGAAGAATAACCTTTAAAGGTCATTCAGGAAGTTGCTTTCCAAAAGCAAGAAAGGTAAGCAAAGTTAAGCTTAAGGGACTATATGTGCCAGTTACACCCTCGCGAGTAAGGAAATTTGTTATCCTTGGTCCAGAATGATTACCACAAGGCGAGTAAGGGTCATCGATAATGTGCGAAGATGCCAAAAATGAAGAGATAAAACATCTATACGTAGATCATCGTAGCACTAACTCTTAGTACTACCCTAAGCGGGGAATATGGAGTGATGTGGCATTAAGTCAGAATTAAGTGGTTCTGGTAATTATGGAATGGTAAAGGAAGAATGAGATAAAATGAAAAAGGGATGAGATTGCACTTATTCGAAGCCTACTGATATTCTACAATTCCAGAACATTATGCAGAAACGATGTCAAGGAGAGAAAGAAAGGGTCCCAGTCCGAGGTGTTATTTATTAATAAGGAGCCAATGCGAGAGATATGTTAAGACAAAGGAAATAATCCAAGAAAGATTACGCGGAATATTGATTAGGGAATGGGCCAACGAGTAGTTATTAGTTTATTCAGGAAGAGCCTAGCTATGGCTAGGCAAGAAGATACAGACAAATCAATAGATCGTGCAAGACAAACAGAATGAACCCCAACATGGGAATTCAGTCCCGCAAATATGACATCATAACCTTGAGAAATATTCAGATAGGAGTTGGGGTAGTTAAGGATACCGTATGAGTGTCACGGGAATAAAAGAGAGTGCCACTAAAAAGATAGTCAAAATATTAGTTCAGAAGCAACCCTACAAGCACAAGGACGTGGAAGTAAGTAACTATGGATAATTATAGGCAAGGAAGGACATCAAAATATCCATAATAAGCTCGGAGCTTTACAAGAGTCAGAGTGTCTTCCCTAAGTACCATAATGAAAGACTCGCTGAGGAAGTAAAGAAGAAGGCTTCTACCTAAGCTCCGTAACCCAAAGAGGGAATGGTCTTATAATAATATCTCACAACAACATTGCATGCACTCCATAAGAAAGTGGCACATATTGTGGCGAATAAGCGGGAAATGAAACCAAAAGTAATATTCGAGACCATAGAGTTGCACAAAATTCTAGCATGTGTGGGAACTAAGATAAGCTAAGTAAGCACGCAACAAGGAGGCAGAAAGACTGGGAAAAGTAATAGCTTACATTTAAAGAAAGATGAGAAGGAACTGAAGGAATAGTTAGATTAATGATCCAGAGTTAGTTACATTGTGAATGCACTCAAGATTTTGGAGTATTATCCTTGCAGCACATATGTTAACAATCATACAGCCGTAGAAGACTCCGGTAAAAGTTAAAAGAAAGAGCTGAGTCCAGGTTATAGACAAATGATTGAATTGTTAGAAGATTGTATTATGGATATTTCATAGCGTCCATGAAAGGCTAAAGTAATAACTAATATCAGGAGTTGCAGATCGAAAGATAGCTTAAGCCTACATAAAAGCCGATCAAAAGGAGGAGGAAACTAAAGAGTTACAACAACGAAGTAAATTAGGAGTCTGATTATTGGACCTAGAAAAGTATAGAAATTGTGCTTTAGAACATGGCAGAATCACTCTTAATATCAGAGGTGCAAGAGAGATAATATAACCATATTCTATAATGGCTCTACAAAGAAGCCAGTTAGAAGAAGTACTAGCTTTATAAGAAGTTAGTATGAAGCTCTCACCGGATCGTGTATACACTAGAGGTGCAAGTGTTATAATAGAGCTTCAAGTTGTGAATATGAATTATACCTATGTGGAAAGAAGGTCATGAAAGAGATAGAAGATGTGATGCGAGATTTTAAGGTAAGTAAGGTAAAAGTGAACAATGCACGAGATACTCAGATGTAGAAGGTTGGGAATAGTCCATACTTCGGATAGAAGGCTAGAAGGCGCTGGGATTCAATATTGATAACGGCGTCGACAGTGGCATATCTTCCAGCCTATGGTTTCTAGGTATCGAGAGGTCTAGTTAAAAGAGTAAAGAAGAGCTTGAGATGATGTGATGTCTCGCTTGATGTTCCAAAAAAGCAAAAAGAAATCAGTCGCAAGCTAAAGTATGGTAGAGCGACTAGGTTTTAGGAAGACGGGAGAAAAGATAAGAAAAGACAAGTGAGAAGGTGACAAAAATGGATAAGTCCTCGGGATTAAGCCCATCAAAACAAGAGAGATGGTGGTTTCTCTAAGTTATACAAAGCTCAGTATAGCCTGAATGAACCCAATTGAGTCTATGACTAGTAGCATTTAGAAGAAATTGAATGTTTCCCTGGAAGTAGAATGAGGGTGTAAACAGATAAAGGATGACATTTGGGCCTTAGATTGATTAATGATTTGAAGAGGATTTCATGAATGTACGAGATTAAAATAACCACGTAAGGTAAATCACATTGGGATACTATGAAATACGGTTATGGAAGCATGGTATCGCCCCTAGGTAGATCAGTCTAATAACTTCATATGTTCCCCAATGAGACGCAAGACCTAGTAGCAAGGTATTACGTAAGAAGTTTCAGTTATCACTGGTAGATTATAGATCGATATTGAGGTGAATCAACAATGGATGGATAAAAGTTACAAAGTATGAAATAAGGTTAGGTCGTCATTCTTAAGATGAACAGTAATGAGGAAGCATTAAAGGACATAGACTTATGCATATAGGATAAGCAACGAGAGTAAGCTGGAATTTATTAGCAGAACTCAACAACGATAAATCGAAGAAAGAGTTACGGTATAGTATGACCTATCTTGATGCAGTAAAGTCATACGGATGGATAAACGGATCTATGAAATAAGGCATAGCAATATTCGTAAGTTCAACAAAGTACCGGGTGAAGAACTTCAGTATACCTATAGATGCCCAGAGGGATATCTTGTCAAGCTCTGTATATGTTCATAAAGTAAGGCCTAGAGATTGGCTAAAAGCTGGAGGAAAAAGGAGAGAAGAGTTGCATAGGCGCGCACATACAATGTCGGAATCGTACAAGCTACATGAGAGAAGGTAGCAACAGTTACGAGATTGGAAGGATTCCAACCACAAGTCGTGGCGTGAGAAAGAGGCCTAAAGGGGGGAATGCCCTGGCCTTTGGATTTATTCATAAAACAATTGCCTAAATGGCAATGAGAGTATTAAGGTATTCACAAGAGCTATAAGTTATGAAAATGATAAGTGCATCACTCAATATTCGAGGACGAATGTTCCATAGTGGGGAATGATGTTACACCCCATGTTTTTGTACGTGAAAGTACGCCATAAATGAATAAATGAAATCTAAGAAATGAGATGTTACATCTCGCATTTTCGTACGTTAAAGTTTTGTCGTAAGTTAATCGACACAAGTTTGGGAATGAGGTTATTTTGAGATGATAGGCATTATGCCATTTCAAACAAGTGATGAGTAAAATCGTGAAGGTGAGAGGGTAAGCAAATCGAAGATAATGAGTTTCATCGAAGTTTGGCATTTTGGGGTAAAATATAGTCCGAGCTATAATACCCAATATTTATGGACTAGTGCCATACAAGGTACCACATGACCATGATAGTAAGGTGTATAAGGTATGTTAAACGTGAGTAGTATTTCAAGTAAGTGGTGATAATTATTAATTATGTAGATAATTGGTTAATTATAGGGAATTGGGACATTATTTAGTTAATTAATGAGTTACGGGTGATTAATTAAAGAATGTGGTTGAGATAAAACATCCCTGCGTGGCAGCAAACCAATTCAAGAAATATGACTCTTAAGTCACTATACTACGTGGCAAGATTAGAAATGTGAAGAAGGTGAGTCAGTATTTTGATAATTTCAGTATTACAACTTCTGTGTACAAGATATTCAAGAATGACATTGATACACGTCTCTTCCTTAATCAAACGAAAGGGTGTCTGTTGGAATTTAGGCCTTATATTCGTGTATCAAATTGCCCGCAGTTGTTAACTCACAATTGTAGCTAGCTTCATGATCCTTGCTACTTGTATTTATTCTCTTTACAAATCAATTAAAGCACATAACTACTTCCACTCTCACCTCTTCTTCTATATTTTTTTGTCATTGCTTTTCTATTTTCCGTATGTTTATACGTGCAAGTTAATATCCTTGTTTTTTCCATTCTGGTGTAGAAAAAGGAAGTGGCACGAAATGTTGTATTACTAGTTAACGAAAGCTCGAGGGATTTTGTTGAGACCCTTTCAGCTTCAGGTAAAGCACTTCCGACTTGTTTTTGCAATTATACTGTGTAATAGCAACGAGATTTTACGATTCTCAGGGAGTATGGTGGAATCCTTCTCAAGAATATCATACGGATTGTTCCCTATTTTGATCTCGCCACATGTTTTGTCACAATCAACGTGTGTTGGAAGGATTGTCAAGAGAATCGGTCCAAGTATGTTAAGACTATCCCTTCTTTCCTTTTGGCATGATCTATACAATACAAACGAAATGAGTAAATGCACAACTTCCATAAATGAATCTATTCATAGAAGTATTAGAGGTGCCAATGTTCTTGAATTCCCATATGTCTTATTATTTTATCGCCTGTTGATGCGCCTCAGAAAATACGTAAGTTGATAAAGTTCATTTTATGATATTAATCAGAGGTATAATGGTCTTATGATGTTCTGAGAGATTTTATTGACATGCTTCTCATGCATTGCATTCATTTATACATGTACATTGACCCATGACCAGACGACTGATGATGTCCAAATCCACTACTAAAAAGTAAATGGACACGGTCGCAAGCAATATAATTTACCCAACTATGAGTCGGGGTCGAATCCCACAGAGAGCAATATATAGGTGATTAAGAATGTAAGAGAATTATCACTTGTTATGCAATGCCAAACACTTAGAATTGGTTTTGGAAAATATTTATACCTAAAAGCGGAATTGTAAACTAACCTAGAAAGCAAGTAAAATGATCAATGGCTGCAAGTATGGATGCATTGGGAATTACACTCAAGTAAAGATCCAATGTATTTCATAATTTTACAAATATGAGCGAGTCTATGTTAATTAGTCATGGTCTATATTAGCTTCTTCTGAAGGCTTACAAGACTTCCTAATTGAATTATCCCTAAAACAATTAGGAGATTAAGCACACCCGGATATGGCTACAAGTAGTTCAATCCTATCCCTAGGTAGAATCTATAAAATGAGGGTTAAAGCCTAAAGTTCTTGTTAATTAATCGTTCCCAACCCCAAATAATCTTTTCCAAAATTAATTCGGAGTAAATGGGCGAGTCCTAGGGTTAGCTAATCCCTTTGAAAACATAAAAGAACAAGAATAATTAAAGTAACAATAACTCACTTCATAAAAGAATAAAAATCATTCAATACATAAGAACAACAAGGTATTTAATCCACACTTTAAATATGAATACTCCCATAAACAAGATTTACGTGTTAAATAAAATGCTACACACTTAGATATACAATACAAAGCAAGGAAATGAAGAAATAAGCATAAATTAGTAAGAAATTCTCAACCAAAAGCTTCAAATTTTCAAGACCCAAGTGTGTGTGCAAACCTTAGATTCCAAAACTTGTTCTCTCTAGTGTTTTGAACTGAAAAATGAGGCAAAGATATGCCAAAGATCTGCTAGGTTGTGTATAAAAATGTTTGGGGATTAAAAACGTGATATTCTATTTTTTCCCAGAACTGCCTAGAAAAATACACTATGCGTTCGCATATGTACTACTGCGTTCGCGGTGAATGATTTCTCCAAGCTATGCGATCACATACAGTGTCACGCGTTCGCATAGCTCAGTTGACCAGCCGCTGACCAGGCTTCCTTCTTTGCGTTCGCACTTATTTACTGTCACGACCCAAACCCCGCACTGGTCGTGATGGCGCCTCTCATGAAGACAAGGCCAGCAACTAAGCCAACTCGACTCTTTCAAACGTAGTTAAGCATAAATGAACAACAAAAATACGACTTAATGATATTAATTAACGAAATTATAACCCAACACAACCCTAATCGGGGTGTCACAAGTCACGAGCAACTATTAGAATATAACTACCACTACAAGTCTGAACTGTACAAATAGGACTGATAAAACAAAGGAAGAACATGCGGTGCTGCGAACGCTGACAGTCACCTTGCTAATCTCCATTAACTTAGCCTCTGATCAACTCAAAACCTGCTACCGGGTGAACAAATACCTGCATCTGCACACGAGGTGCAGAGAGTAAAGTGAGTACTCCAACTCAGTAAGTAACAAAAATAAATAATAACTGAGCGGTGAGATATCACGTAAAGCAAACTATCATGCTGTATAGAAGCAGGGTACAATCCTTTGAGAAAACAGTAAGGCTGTGAAATCTTTGGAAAATATTTTGGCTCAGCTTAAAGCTCTTTTGAAAATGATCCTTTCAACAGTTACGAAAATGATTTCAAAACAGTTAGTGCTGATAAGCACAGAAAAATCCGCCCATCGGGCACCAATACCACAGTATAACAGGTAAAAAGGCAAGTAAATATGCAAGATTCGCACATAAAAATTTGCCCCTCGGACAATATCTCAAAACAGTACCAGCCCCTCGGGCTCACTCTCAGAAACACTATCATACCTCGGGCTCTCTCTCTCAGACCACTCTCAGAACAATATCATATAGTAACCGCTGCAGCGTGCAGACCGATCCACATATCGCCGCGGCGTGCAGCCCGATCCACATGGGTACCCGCGCTCACTGTGGGGGTGCAGACTCCGGAGGGGCCCCTTACGGCCCAAGCGCAATATCAAGCCACCTCGTGGCATATAACATAAGGCCTGAAAGCCTCCTCACATAACACTCAAGGCATGAAAGCCTCCTCACATAACACTCGAGGCCTGAAAGCCTCCTCACAGAAAGCCTCCTCACATCACTCATATATATCCTCACATATGGCCCTCGGCCTCACTCAGTCCAGAAAACATCATAAGCCCCTCGGGCATCGATAAAATAGTAGTGCTCAGCCCAAAAAACTAGTAGAAATATCATTTAAGTCTCAAAGTTCAATTAAAGCGGCTGAGTTTGTAAAACAGTATAATCAACAGGACTGAGTTCAAGTAGTATATCAAAATAGTGAGGAAATAGTGATAAAAATACCCGAAGGGTTCAGATAATTGGCGCGAAGCCCAAATATGGCAATCAGCCCAAATCATGATAATAACAAATAAGTTTCAGTCAAATACGTGGTAAAATCATCAATCGGGACGGACCAAGTCACAATCCCCAACGGTGCTCTACCCCACCCTCGCTATCCGGCGTGCAAGTCACCTCACTATAGCACTATGATGTGAAAATCCGGGGTTTCAAACCCTCAGGATATCATTTTCAATCATTACTCACCTCGAACCGGTGAAATCTCTAGCTCGCGACGCCTTTGCCCCTCAAATATGCCTCCACGCGCGTCAAATCTATCCAAAATCAGAGCGATTACATCACAATAGGCTAAGGGAACATAACCTAATCGAAAAGAATCAAAAAACATCGAAAATCACGAAATTTGCAAAACCCGAGCCAGGGCCCACTTCTCCAAAATCAGAAAATTTAACATCATCGCATTCCTCATCTCGCCACGAGTTTATGCATACCAAAAACTCCCAATCCGAGCCCAAATGACCCATCAAATCCCACTTTGAAATACTAAATTTTCAAGCCCTAGCTTTACCCTCTTTTGATGAATTTCCACAAATTTCTATGTTAATTCTACCATTAAATCATGCATTAAGGTCAAGGAACTCACCTCCAATCAAACCTAGTCGAAATCCCCTTCAATTTCCGTCCAATAGCTCTTAAGGTCGATCAAAAATGGTGGAAATGAACTTAAGCTCGCGGAACAAAATGAGCTTTAAAACCCTTCTCT
Source organism: Nicotiana attenuata (assembly GCF_001879085.1). Classification (NCBI taxonomy): domain Eukaryota; kingdom Viridiplantae; phylum Streptophyta; class Magnoliopsida; order Solanales; family Solanaceae; genus Nicotiana; species Nicotiana attenuata. The sequence goes on along the minus strand of NC_031991.1, from coordinate 18,012,057 downwards.
GAACAGTCATTTTCGCATCTGCGGTTACCTTACCGCATATGCGACTACCGCTTATGCGGAACACCCAATCTCGTCCAGGACCACTTCTGCGGTCAGGTATCCCCATTTGCGGACACCGCTTCTGCGGAAAATTACCCTAGCCTTGCCTTCCCTTCTGCGGTTCCTCCACCGCATCTGCGGCATCGCAGATGTGGCTCCAAGCCCGCACCTGCGGAAACAGCAATCTTCCAAGAACTCGCACCTGCGACCAGCCCCTCGCATCTGCGGAACCGCATATGCGGCCCCTTTTCCGCAGATGCGGAAATACCAGATATCAGCAAACCAGAAATTTCACAACTCCAAAATCCATCCCGATGGCTATCCGAAATCACCCCGAGGCCCCCGGGACCTCAACCAAAAGTGCCAATCCATCTTAAAACATCATTCAAAATTGCTCCAATCATCAAAACACAACAAATAACACCAAAACCCTCAAATTACATCGGATTCAAGCCTAAGTTTCCCAAAAAACTTCCGAAACATGCATTTGATCAAAAACCCAACCAAACGACGTCCGAATGACCTGAAATTTTACGCGCACATCCCAAATCGCATAACGAAGTTACAACAACTCTCAGAATTCCATTCCGACCCTCGGATCAAAATCTCACCTATCAACTGGATTTCGCCAAAATACTAACTTTGCCAATTCAAGCCTAATTCTACACCGGACCTCCAAAACCAATTCCGATCACGCTCCTAAGTCATAAATCACCCAACGAAGTTAACCAAATCATAAAAATTCCGATCCGAGCTCATATACAAATAAGTCAACTCTTGGTCAAACCTTCCAAATTCAAAGCTTCCAACTGAGACTGTTCTTCCAAATTCATACCAATTCCCGTGAAAACCAAAACCAACGATCTGCATCAGTCATAAACATCATACGGAGCAAGTCATGCCCGATATCTGGCGATCAAAGTGCAAAGCCCTAAACGACCGGTTGGGTCGTTACATACTCCCCCACTTAAACACACGTTCGTCCTCGAACGTTCCCAGAGTTGTTCTAGAAGCCAACCAATAGCTGAATAACCTTACCAAGCATTTACCCGGGGGTGATCCCATGTCAACCTATCTCATATAGGTCCGATAATACATTTTAACAAAAATCACACAATCCAGTCTAGCCCATAAATCATAGAACCACATTTCACTTTCCGAAATCGTTCACAAGATCAGAACCTCACATCTATATTCAGAACAAGTCCGAACCCGCTGTAATACCCCATACCTGCAACCTCAGGTGCAATCATATGATATACCACATAACTCAAACACTCGAAATGATAACTTCTATTCACAGCAGCTATACACAACACCCGAGTACCGGTAGCTTATTCCAGCACTTCTATATACTGCTAATGATAAATGAAACATGCAATAAACCGTAACCATCTCTCGGGTCAACCATTCATGAAGTCACCTCCCTTTGGCTAATACCACAGCAGATTTTCGAACCGAACCTCGAGTTTATCCTTCCAACAAGCTGAAATCAAACCCGTTCGTACTCATTAATGACCCCAACGATCACCTCGAATCCAACACACAACTTTGGTGACATGATACATCAATACATGCCTAAGCCACAACTTGCATAATCAGCACACCAATAAGAAACGGTCTGAATACACTCAAATCATGAAAATGACCCAAACGAAAGAGTTGTACCTCAAGCTCATCAGTACCATCATAACACAAAGCTGAGACCCCGTCTCGCATCATAGAAATAGAACACATGAATCTACCCTAAAAGGTCACATCTCCAGGTAGCCTACCATGCGCGATCCTATCCAAACACTGTTACGCATGAAACACCTCAAGTCACTATGCTCAAAAATCGACAGCCACGCACAATTTGATGTCTAGAACCAAAGCAAATCATTACACCCACGGTGCAACGAATAACATATACCACGCAACCCGATAGGACACCACCGATACGTCGTTCACTAAGCATCGCTCAATTACTCTTCTCACTCGAATTCCACTAAGAGACCCCAATTGAACCGCACCCTATGTGCCTATAACAAACAAATCCTAGCATCTCGCAACATAGCAAGGTAACTCATAGATCTCCCAGATCACTAATAAGCTCAACAAAGGTCGAATCAATACCTCCCTCAACAATGCCATTCAGAGCCAACCAAGCCGATTCTAGATAGATCACTCGGGCCTCCAAATCTCGATAGTCACTAAACAGTGCGGATACACACGATCTACAATCACAACACAGCCTGAATATGAGAACTTCCGTCTCCACGCCCATACGGCACATGAATCACCATATCCTATCCCAATTTCGCCGTCCGAACATATGCCACACCTCTAATACCCAATCATTCCACGTTAGATGTTCTCAAACTTCCCTGTGCCCCCAAACAAACCTGAATATCACTAGTCGATCTAAAAGAAGGTGCCGTAACACTACCGAAGTGCTATCAACTTAATCACATTACCCCTTTTCTAAAACCTATACTCTCGTTAAATCACTTCCAAATAACAATACCATTTCCTTAATCATCTGAGGCTACCCGCTGCCTAAGAGTGTTATGAATTTCCTTTCAGAACTGAACTGAAACCTCATACACGCAAACCTCGATCCTCCACAACATACCGCATATACCACCCATCCAAGGATAACAGGAAAAACTTTTATCTCCCTTCCACGCCACAGACATCTATGCACTCATTTAGCCAAGAACTTCCATTGATCCCATCTAGAAGAAGAAAAAAAATCATTACACCTCCCCTACCTCTCATATTCGTAGAAAATGCACCGCTCCAGCCACGGTAGAAATCAACAAGAACTCTCCCAATTCCGTTTGCACAAATTAAACTGCCAGGACTGGATCCTTCTAACTAGACCAAGCTAAGCAAGCCATCAAAACCCAAGAGCATTGTTGCCAAATACCTGTATGAACCCATTACCTCGAACACATACAAAGAATTGATGATACCCTTACTATACCGATTCGGTCTACTATCAAACCGTTCCATCTATCTGAATTTCCTTCCGATTCATTTTCATCTTGATGCTTCCTCTTGCTGTAGTACCACAATCTCTCAATCCCAGGCTCACTACACGAGACCCAAGCACAAGACCACACTGTCTAGGACCCATAAGCCGCTGAATACTCTCTGAAATATTGTCAGAAACACCACGCTTCCGAATACTTTAATCTGAAGAACCTCTTGCGAATCCGAATCCATTACCTTTACCTTCCCGATACTAATACATAGAACTCCATAATTAACATAGAAATACCACAAATATGAACCTCTTCCAATGAAAACACAGTTTCTAACCACGCATGCCACTTCAAAATACCAGATTGTTTCCTGCAAAATCTTGAACACATTGGAACCATTCTCGAAAGTCATTCACTCTTACTAAAACTGCAAATTACCTGACCTAACGAACAGAAACACCCGTTCCTCATTGGCACTCCAATACCGCAAGAATGAAATCCTTATCCTAATACACCCAAGCAACTTACTGCTCTATGCACTGAGCATTCTTTACCAACAACAACTTAACACATCCTGTGATTTCCTTACCCTATGAAGCATAATATAACCTTCGTCAACATCCTCGGTCTCAATTCCCACAAGTCATAACTGATTCACCCGCACGCCTCAAACTGGAACCAGCATAGTACCTAACCGTGCAATCAACTACTCACAGCAGACTCCCCCACTTGGCTCGAAGCCATAGATCAAAATACCCTCAATAACTTATAACACTTTTACTCTATTGATGCCACATTAACATAGTGAGATTAAACTCAAATCATTTATAAAGTTGTGTAAAACAACAGATCACCCCGTACTGTAACTCTTCTGCAATTCTCGCATTCATTCCCGCAAC
>NC_031991.1:17985883-18006740 GCF_001879085.1 Nicotiana attenuata | reverse complement strand
CTCCCAAAAAACTTTCTAAAACACGCATTTGATAAAATAACCCAACCAAACGACGTCCGAATGACCTGAACTTTTTACGCGCACATCCCAAACCAAATAAAAAGCTACAGCAACTCTCGAAATTCTATTCCGACCCTCGGATCAAAATCTCACCTATCAACCTGATTTTGCCAAAATACTACTTTGCCAATTCAAGCCTAATTCTACACCGGACCTCCAAAACACCGATTCCGATCACGCTCCTAAGTCAATAAATCACCCAACGAAGCTAACCAAATCATAAAAATTACGATCCGAGCTCATATACAAATAAGTCAACCCTTGGTCAAACCTTCCAATTCAATGCTTTCAACTGAGACTGTTCTTCTAATTTCATAACCGTTCCCGTGAAAACCAAAACCAAACGATCTGCATCAGTTCATAAACATCGTACGGAGCAAGTCATGCCCGAGATCTGGCTATCAAAGTGCAAAATCCCAAGTATGACCGGTTGGGTCGTTACATTGACACGCGTTCGCATTGCTTTGTTGTCGTGTCACTTGTGCGATCGCATACAGTTCCTTGCGATCGCATAGTGTGATCACTGGCAGCGGTCCATTTTTCCCTTTTAGCACTTTTTGACCTTGTTTTCTTTCTTACCTTCTCCAAATCATATGATACCTGAAATTATGCCAATAAACCTCAGAAAATGGCTTAACTTTCTCATCAAAATCATACCAAAAGCCTAAGTATTAAGAAGAGATAAGTTGGTAAAATTACCAACTTATCAAAACCCCCAAACTTAAACTATTGCTTGTCCTCAAGCAATTCAAAGACTGAGAACATCCTTCCACTAAAATCATCAATTGAGCTCAATGCATGCCAAGCATCATTTCAAGTCAAAAAGTGTGCAAATTAAACACAATCTAATGACTTTGATTGGTACCAATAACTAATCCAAAGCATATGAATCACCAACTTCTCGCAAATTTATTTCAATTTAAGTGCTCAAACACTAACATTAATCAATTGTAATAAGCAAGTCATGACACTAAAGCTTCAAAAATTTGCCTCTTTATCACAAATAATTTTCTTTGTTGATTCCTCCCAATTGGAGATTGGATTAAGTTCACCAACTCAAAATTTTCATGTGCCCTCACTCTTAAGAGAGAATCCCAAACTTTATAAATTGCAATTTAAACACACATGGGATATCAAATAGAAAGAATTTACTCTCACTTTCTCAAAGATGTTCAAATGCATAAAAGTAGTGCCATAGGCTTGCCCTTCATGTATTTTCTCCATTAATATAGGACAACTTGGTTCAAAGATCAATTAGGGACTTAAAGGGTTGTAGTTCAGGCTTTTGGTTAAATAGGCACAACTTGGTTTTTAGAGTGACTCAAAACCTCCCCAAGCACTACAAAATTTCCAATTAAAGTCCACTTCCTTCAAAAACATTTTCCATCCTTTCTTCACTTTTCATTCCACACCTAATCTTCCCTTTATTCACAACTTCTTATTATTATTTTTTTTTCTTTCTTCCTTCCTTTTCAAAATCAAGGAAGATTTCACTTTTTATCATATTTTTTTTTCTACCTTCCACCTTTTAAACAACTTCCATATTACAACTTTTCCAACCTTCACCCCCAAACTTAGCCTCTTAGCCTATGTTTACACTTTTAAAGTACTTATGGAGGTAGGGTGCCAAAAGCTAGATCAGTAAAGAACAAAGGATTAAAGCTTGTAACATGGTTGCCAAGGAACAAGGTTAAAGGATCAAAACGGGTTGACTAGGGAAAATATTAAAGGCACAATAGCGGTCCAAGGAAGGCCTAATATTATTTTTCAAACCAAGTTAGTCTATGATTTCGCCTTGAAGCACATTCAGGGCAAGTTCTAGACTACAAGTAATGCAAAAGAATTCACAACAAATCTCACCACACATGGCAAATGCAAACTCAAGTGACATATAAATCCAAAATTCAATTAAAACCAATGAACCCAAAGAAAATCACATATAGCCTAAAAGACTATTTAATGAATCAAAGAGCCAAAAATAGAACGTAAAAGTCACAACAAGAATTTTCACTTCAATCATTTTCGTTTTAAAGATCAAAACTTCATATGCCAAAGTTTAAATTATGTTGGTACCAAACAAGCCACATATTGGTTTATGGACACAAGCTTACACCCAATAACTACTTTATTCACAACTCACTACTAAACTAGCAAAAATATATATATTCACTTTCTAAAAATAAAGAAAAACTAAACAAGACTAATCCCTTAAGAAAATTGTCACGCCATCCATCATAGGGAAAAGTCACCCGGTTCAACACAAATAAATCCCTTGGAAAAGAACCATGGTAGAAAGAAAAACCAAGGAGTTTAATTAATACTACTATAAAACAAAAATAGGAACCAAAATAAACACAAATAAAAAAACAAGAAAAATAAAAGAGCCAATGAGAAAATGCTAATTCTACAAAATATTACTAATAAACTAACAATGTTAACCAATCCGCATAAGTTCACAAAAAATGTTCATGCTCCACATAATGCTCTACAAACATACATCAAATATGAGCCACCCCCAACCTAAAGTGTTGCACTGCCCTCAATGCAACTAATCAAAACAAGATAAAATGAAGGAGGTGCTCCCTGAAACTGCATCACTCGGAGCTGGAGGTGGTGGGAAATTTGAGCTCCAAATCCTCATCATCATCGTCCTCAGAATCATGTGAGCCACAAAATGAACTCAGCTTGTGAATCATCCTTGACAGAAACTTGCTTTTCTTCTTCTCATGCTCCTTGAACTTCATCTGTCTCCTTTCAACTTTTCCTTGTCTCCGGCTCATGTCTTCTAATCTGCTTTTGATTGTCTTTTGCTCCAGCACTACATCATTCAAGGTCGATGGCTTCTTACCAGACCCAGTCAAAGTGCTCTCACCAGATGGACCAGAGGGAAGACCCGCGACAAGCTATCGAATATGAGCATCTACACCATAGATCTGATGGGAAATGTGGCGCATAGTGGGGGGTCCATAAGGAAGTGGAGTCATGGGGTCATGTGATCCTGCTGTAGCTATGGAGGCACCACCGGATCCCTCAGTGGACTCATCAAACTACCCAAATGAAGGAGATAGCACATCAATCCTTCTCTTCTTCTTTTTCTCAGTTGCCTCTTTTTGAAGCAATGGACAGATTGCTACGGTAGGGTCCTTCTCAACATCAGTCGGGCTCGGTAGCACCTCAGCATCATAGCACAATTGAGTGATCAATGAGGGAAAGAATAGGCTTCTAGACCTTCCATTGCATGCTTCCTCAATTTCACTCACGATGTGCTGGCCCACGTTCACTGGCAAGCCATCCATAATGCCAGCAATCATCAATGCCTTCTCAGGCGTCACTTCAGTCTCATTTCTAGCTAGCACAATCCTGGAACAGATAATGGATAGCCAAATCTTGGCTTCCACAGTGAACTCATAAGAATCAACCCCTTTATGTATTCTTTCCCAAGTCGGTTGCACCCCGTCATGAAGCTTTTCCACCAACCACTGTGTTCCTCTCTCTCTTCCTCTGGCTCTGTATATCTCATTGTCAGCGTTAGGAAGCCTGTAGTGTGCATTTATTACCTCGGGGCCAAAGTTGACCCGCTTGCCCCTGACAAAAGTGAATACATCCCCCTGGATATTAGTCTTCACGGTGTTAGCATAAAACTCACAAACTATTGTGTAGTTCGCTTTGATTGGTTTAGGAGCAAAGCATATCCACCCACTGTCGGTCAGTCTTCGGAAAAAATCTGGCATCTTAGCCTCAACGTTGTCCAAACGGATACCCCGTTCTTTGACAATGCTCTTTGACATGAGTTTGTCATAATTCCTTTTATACTCAGCTGCCATGAATCTTGTCGCATCAAAATACTCTTCTTCCATAGCTGGGGAAACATATTCTTGCACATTTTGCACAATTTCAACATTTTCCGAGGCCATTTTATACACAAAGTACCTACAAATGGAGACCAAATGTTAAACGCATGAACGAGTACTTTATACACTGTATTATGATGCACTTAGGCCAAAGAAAAAGATCAGAAAGCATCAGGGAAAAATTCTGCAGAACTACTGTTTTGGGACTGCTGAAGCTGAAGCTATGCGATCGCAAAGTGCATTTTTTTGTTCTCAGAATTTAAAGCTCTGCGACCGCGGAATAGTCAACGCGATCGCATAAGGCAATTTTCCACAATGCACAATTAGACCTATGCGATCGCGGAACAGTCAACACGATCGCAAAGGTCTCCTGCCTTGCCCAGTTGAAGTTCTTTTGGGCATTTTCCCAACACATGATGAGCAGTAGGTTTTCATATCAAATTCAGAGAAATTAAGCAAAGATATAACCCCAAAATTTTCAACAATTAAGAACTCACTGTCTCAACTAACTTTACCCAGCAAGCAAGCACACATTCAAGCACAACTTTCATAACAAATACTCTAAAATTTCAGCCCTAGACATGAAGTAGAGAAGAAGAAGGAAGAAAAATGGCTGTTCATTCGCATTTGTAGCACCAAGAATGGAACTTTAAGAGAGCTAAGAGTGACGAAGCACATACCTTTGAGATTAAACTTGATTATTGAGATGGAATTAAAGAGAGAAAACCCTTGAGATGATTTTGAGGGCCAGGGGAGTGAGAAAACTCGTGTTCTGGGCAGAAGATTGAGTGAAAGGATCGTTTCTAGTGTTTAATTATTTTTCACTTACCTGGAGATATGCGATCGCGGGGCTACAACTGCGATCGCATAGTGCAAAAATCCTGAAAATTTGCGATGGCTTTGGCAACTATGCGATCGCATAGTTGACCTGCTACCTACTGAAATGCGATCACAATTGTTTTGCGGCGATCGCATAGTGCAACAGTGTGTTGCACTGCAATTTTGCACCAACTACTGGTTTTTTGCTTCCCGGTCACTCCGACCTGCTCAAATCAACTCCAAAAATTCTGAAACTTGGAAGATTAGTCAAAAATAATATATTAAGCTATTCTAAAAAAGAAAATTTTAAAAATGACTAAAAATTTTGAAAAACGATGGGTTGCCTCCCACCAAGCGCCGCATTTAACGTCGTGGCACGAAGCAAAACAACTTTACCACTTTTCTCGCCACTTGGACAATATGAATTGGGCACCCAACTTGGAATCAAGCTTGTGACCACGAGCGGTGGGGGGTGGTAAGTCGATGATCAAGCCAAGCCTTAAATTCTTTATTTTGCACTTCTTGGCTCTCATGTGAGGAATGTCATTTTTCTTTCTTGTTCCCTCAAATTGTAGGATGTATGGTTGTTGTAGTTCCTCCTTTCAATCCCTCATTGATTCGTGTAGTTCAACTTCCACATCACCACACAATTCCAATGTTGAAAAATGCTTGGAATGTGACTTCAAACCTCCAACTTGCAATTTTTCCCGGATTTTGACATTCTCTTTTTCCCCCGGACTAGAGTCAATCTCAACCAAATTCTCATTTACACCGGTTGACTCTAATTCCATATTTTTCTCGGCATCATCAACACTCATGGAGTTGGTTGGCGGATGTTCAATTCTTGATTCCTCAAAGTAGAGCTCACTTTCTTCCTCGAAATCGGACTCTTCTGGATTTCCTTCCACACTCTCAAGTTGGTGGGCATAGTGAGCCTCAACCAATATTTTCATTTGCTCCTCCAAAGTGTGGATATGTTCATCATTGTAGGCCAAGCCTTGTTTCAAGTCCTCGAGTGCAAAGTTGTGCTTCTCCTCATTTTCAAGAATGGTCTCCAACATGAGCATTATCTTCTCATTTTGAGCATTTGAGAGTTCTTCTTGGTTTTGATCAAGCGCCAAGGAAGGATTTTCGGCTTCCACATCTAAGGAAAATTCTTGGCTATCATTAACTTTGGAGGATTTTTGGACCTCTAAAGCTTCAAGCATTTCTCCCATTTGTGAGTGAAACCTTTCAAGTGCCAATTCATTTTGGAGATTATTCTCCAAAAGCTCCTCCAAGGCATTTTGCTCTTTGTTTCCTCCTTCAATTAGGCATTCTAACATGAGTTTGAACTCTCCATTTTGACCATGCTCAACTTCTTCCACTTCCGTAGCCCTATAATTTTCATCACAAAAAGTAGAATCATCATAGCGGGGGCTTGGGGAAGGGAAGGACAAATAAGCACAATACTCCCAATGACCATTTTGACAACCACACTTATCAGAAATACTCCACTCATGGGTTTGAGATTGTGCACACAATCCACCCCCGGGAGAATTTAAACAATTTTGCCACGAGTGTGGTCCTCCACAATAAGGACAAGGGTCATCAAAGTATGAACAACTACCATCCGACCAATTTTTATTAAATGATGCCATTTTTCAAAAATAAGAAAGTAAACAAGAAACAAACAAGAAAAATAGACCAAGGTAAGCAAAATTAATTACACAAATATTCACAAGTTTGGACCAAAGCACTTACGCTTATTTCTCATACAACCTAAATTACGCAAAATTGTTCCCCGGCAGCGGCGCCAATTTTGATGAGGTCCAAATCCACTACTAAAAAGTAAATGGACATGGTCGCATGCAATATAATTTATCCAACTATGAGTCGGGGTCGAATCCCACAGAGAACAATATATAGGCAATTAGGAATGTAAGAGAATTATCACTTGTTATGCAATGCCAAACACTTAGAATTGGTTTTAGAAAATATTTATACCTAAATGCGGAAATGTAAACTAACCTAGAAAGCAAGTAAAATGATCAATGGCTACAAGAATGGATGCATTGGGAATTACACAAGTAACGATCCAATGTATTTCATGATTTTACAAATATGAGCGAGTTTATGTTAATTAGCCACGGATATTAATTCTATATTAGCTTCTTCCGAAGACTAACAAGACTTCCTAATTGAATAATCCCTAAAACAATTAGGAGATCAAGCACACCCGGATATGGCTACAAGTAGTTCAATCTTTTTCCTAGGTAGAATCTATAAAATGAGGGTTAAAGCCTCAAGTTCTTGTTAATTAATCTTTCCCAACCCCAAATAATCTTTCCCAAAATTAATTCGGAGTAAATGGACGAGTTCTAGGGTTAGCTAATCCCTTTGAAAATATTAAAGAAAAAGAATAACTACAGTAACAATAACTCACTCATAAAAAAATAAAAATCATTCAATACATAAGCACAATAAGGTATTTAATCCACACTTTAAATATGAATATTCCCATAAACAAGATTCAAGTGTTGAATAAAATTCTACACACTTAGGTATACAATACAAAGCAAGAAAATGAAGAAATAACCATAAATTAGTAAGAAACTCTCAACCAAAAGCTTTAAATCTTCAAGACCCAAGTGTGTGTGCAAACCCTAGCTTCCAAAACTTGTTCTCTCTAGTGTTTTGAACTGAAAAATGAGCCAAAGATATGCCAAAGATCTGCTAGGTTGTGTATAAAAATGTTTGGGGATTAAAAACGTGAAATTCTATTTTTTCCCAGAACTGCCCAGAAAATACATTATGCGTTCGCTTATGTACTATCGCGTTCACGGTGAATGATTTCTCCAAGCTATGCGATCGCGTACAGTGTCACGCGTTCGCATAGCTCAATCGACCAGCCGCTGACCAGGCTTCCTTCTTTACATTCGCACTTACTTACACGCGTTCGCATTGCTTTGTTGTCGTTGACTTGTGCGATCGCATACAGTTCCCTGCGATCGCATAGTGTAATTACTGGCAGTGGTCCATTTTTCCCTTTTTAGCACTTTTTGACTTGTTTTCTTCTATACCTTCTCCAAATCATATGATACCTGAAATATGCCAATAAACCTCAGAAAATGTCTTAACTTCTCATCAAAATCATACAAAAGCCTAAGTATTAAGAAGAGATAAGTTGGTAAAATACCAACTTTTCAACGACGTTATATACGTGTATATATATGTGTATATATGTATATGAGATATGGGAAAAGGTTACGGTGTTATATATGCACCACCGCTTGATCAGCTGGTATACGTTGATGATTGTACCCACAGTGGCCGAGATGATATGATGGGATGCCCTCAGAGTCTTGATGATGTTATGAACACATGTACCTATGCACGACATGACATTCATACGCATATGCATGACACTATAAGTATTTCATGATTTACAGAGTTATCTAGATTTACATGTTGAGTCATTTACTCTATATTTCTTCCATGTCTTTTATGTACTTATTTATGTGCCTTACATACTCGGTACATTATTGTACTAACGTCCGTTTTTCCTGGGGACGCTGCGTTTCTTGCCCGCAGGTCCCAATAGACAGAGATTCCTCCAAGTAGCTATCAGGTCAGCGGAAGGTGTTGGTGCGCTCCATTTGCTTCGGAGTTGCTTGTTTGGTCAGTATGATTTAGACGTGTATTGTTTGGTATGGCGGGGCCCTATCCCAACCTTTATGTTAAGTTTGTACTCTTAGAGGCTTGTAGATAGATGTCATGTATACGAATGCTTGAATGGCCTTGCCGGGCTATGTTTTGAGTTTACAAATGATCATGTTAGCCTTATAGGCACGTATATCACATGTATAAGTTTTTATACCAGGTTGGGTCGTCCTATTTTGAGTATTCCCCTATGTTTATTCTGGTTAGCTCATGATGGCCCGTTTGGCCCATTTTCGAATGAAAATACAATAAGAAAGATATGTTATATTGGTACTTGATTAAGTAAGGTACCGGGTGCCCGTCGCGGCCCATCAGTTTGGGTCGTGACAAGCCCAGTCCAAGCCTCGTGGGCTTTTAGCTAGCTCGAGACCTGCAATCATGGCCTCATACTCGGCCTTATTATTAGTTAACCTAGAAGTTTTAATAGATTGTATAATAGTACTACCTTTAGGTTACTTCAAAACAATGCCTAGCCCGGGCCCTTTCACATTCAAGGCACCATCCGTAAAGAGGGTCCATACCCCCGATGACGTACCCAATTTTAGCAGAAGTTCTTTCTCCATTTCAGGTATGAGGGTCGGCATAAAATCGGACACGGATTCAGCTAGGATTTGAGACTTGATGGCCATTTCGGGTTGATGTTCGATATCGTACCAGCCAAGTTCGACGGCCTATTTGGCCAATTGGCCTGATAACTCGGGCTTATGCAAAACATTTCGAAGAGGGTAAGTGGTTAACACACATATGGGGTGACACTGAAATTGTGGCTTTAACTTTCTAGATGCGCTTATTAATGCAAGTGCCAATTTTTCTAAGTGTGGATATCTAGTTTCAGCATCTCCTTACGTAATAGACAGGGAACTGCGTACCTTGCTCTTCCTGAACTAGTACCCCACTTACTGCTATCTCGCACACACTGCTATTCGTCTTGTTAGCCTTTGCACGACTTTCACCCTATCTATGATAGTGATATCTTCGATGGCCTTGATTTTGTCGAGGTTGATTTCGTTTCCCCGATTTGATACCATGAAGCCGAGGAACTTGCTCGAGCCGACTTCGAAGGCACATTTTTCTAGGTTAAGCTTCATGTTAACTTTCTCAAGATTTTGAATGTTTCCTGTAAATGAGTGAAATGGTCATCTGAGCGCAGGGACTTAACCAGCATATCATCAATGTAAACTTCCATTGATTTACCTATTTGTTCCTCGAACATTTTGTTAACTAGGCGTTGGTATGTAGCTTCAGCATTTTTTAGCCCGAAGGGCATTACATTGTAACAGTACGTTCCAAACTTAGTGATAAACGAGGTCTTTTCCAGGTCCTCCGGGTTCATCTGAATTTGATTGTACCCGGAGTAGGCGTCGAGAAAGGTAACGATCGATGTTAGGCAGTAGAAAGGAGTCTTTAGGGCATGCCTTATTTAAATCCTTATAATCTACGCACATTATATGTTTGTTCCCCTTTATAGGGACCACAACTACGTTGGCTAACCATTCGGGTGTATTTTACCTCCCGATAGACCCTATTTTAAGAAGATTAGTTACCTTATTCGTTATGAATGAATGCTTCACCTCGGACTAGAGCCTCCATTTTTGCTTTACTGGTTTGAACCTGGGGTTGAGGCTTAGCCGATGTGTTGTTATTCCTGGTGAGTGCCATGTCTAAATGGGACCAAGCAAAACAATCCATGTTATCGATAAAACATTAAATGAGCTTTTTCTTGAGTTTGGGGGTTAACCCCATTCCTAGGTATACCCTTTTTTCGGGAAAATACTCGATCAGTATTACCTGTTCCAGCTCTTCGACTGTTGACTTGGTTGCTTCTGACTCTTCGGGAACAACGAAAGTTCGAGGAGTAAAGAAATCCTCTTCTTTTTCTTTGATTACCTATTTCTCCTATTCGGTCGAGGCCGGGGACGGTGATTGCTATTTGGCCATCTGGTTATCGTTGGTGATGATTATCCCAGGGCCAAAGACTCTGGTAGCGGTGTCACCTCATCGACTATAAATATTTCATTTGCAGCGTGTTGTTCCCCGTAAACTGTTTTCACACCATCTACTGTCGGGAATTTCATCATCTGATGAAAGGTTGAAGGTACTTCACTCATGTTGTGGATCCATGGCCTCCCGAGTAGTGCGTTATATCTCATGTCGCCTTCAATGAAATGGAATAATGTATCTTGGATGGTCCCGGCTACGTTCACTGGTAGGATTATCTCCCCCTTTGTTGTTTCACTTGCCATGTTAAAGCCGTGTAGGACTCGAGATGCAGATACAATTTGGTCCTGTAGGTCGAGCTGCTCTACGACCCTTGATCTTATTATGTTTGCTGAACTACCTGGATCCACTAGAACACATTTAACTTGAATTTTATTTTGCAAAATAGAAATTACCAGGACGTCAATGTGAGGCTGAGAAATACCTTCCGCTTCCTCGTCATTGAATGATAGGATGCTCTCGGGCACATAACTTCGAGTCCATTTTTCTTTGGTAATCGATACCTTGGTACGTTTGAATATGGGCCCTTGTGGAACATCGACCCCGCCAACGATCATATGGATCACATGTTGTGGTTCTTCCTGCTCATTCTTTCTGTTGGCGTCTCTTTCTCTGAAAATTGAGCGTCTTACAGCCCGTCATGCAAGCTAGCAAAGCCAGCGCAGAAGCAGCCCCCGGATCCACACAGCGTACAATGATTCATAGCCCGATCACTAAGAAACTCTCAAAGATGACCCCCGTTGAACAATCGAGCTACCTCCTCCCTCACTTGCCTGCGGTCTTCGGTCCTATGGCCATGTGTGCCATGGTATTTTCACATCAAGTTTGGATAATCCTGGGCCGCCTGGTGTCTTTGATCCTTCCAATAGCCGATACAATCTCTGATGCATCGATACTGAAATTATACTCAGATAATCGAGGTGCTTCTGAGGGATCGATCTGTTTATCAAAACCATTCTTACTCATAAGTCCTCGAGAATTCTGTCCTCGATTATTTCTTCGATCATTCCGAGGAGGGTTGCGCCCCGAGCCGTTGTTTCTTCGATCTGCAACATATGGCCAATATTGTTCCCTATTTGATCTTGGTTCCCTGTTTGTATCCCTCGGGGCCTTAACTGCCAATCTATTTGGATGGACTGACCCCGAGAGGGCTCCCAGTTGGTCGTCCTCGACCCTGATCTTCGATTTGTATCGATTATGTACATCTTCCCAAGTCACATCTGGATACTCGATCAGATTTTTCTTCAACTATCGTGACGCGATCGAACTCCGCTCGTTCAAACCTTCTGTAAAAGCTTGCACGGCCTAGTCATCCGAGACCGGTGGTAATTCCATTTGCTCCATTTGGAATCGCGATACGAACTCCCTTAGCATCTCATCATTCCTCTGTCTTATCTTAAAAAGGTCTGATTCCCTTGTCGTAACCTATATGGCCCCGAAGTGTACCTTTACGAAGGAGTATGCTAACATAGCAAACGTATCGATAGAATTCGGTGGCAAGTTGTGATACTAAATCATTGCTCCCTTTGACAAAGTTTCCCCAATTTTTTTCAACAAAACCGACTCGATCTCATCATTATTTAAGTAGTTTCCTTTAATTCCTTTAATCGCTCGTCCCGTTGTACTTAGGTATATCTGGCATACAGAATTTCTTGGTAATGGGTTTCGGAGCCGCACTCGGAGGGAATTGCTTTTGTACGAATTTCTTGGCATCCAAACCTTTTAAGACCAGGGGTACCCCCGATATTTGATCAATACGAGAGTTATACGTCTCCACCTTTTTTTCATTATCCTTAATCTTTTTCTCCCCCGACTCAATTCTTTTGGTGAGTTCTTGAGCATCCTCACAATCGTGGGGTCAGTCCCCGAGCCATTACCATTCGATCTTTATGGCACCGGCTCAGTACATCAAGTGATTTCTTGTTCGACCACGCTTGGAGTTTTATGCTGACTTTGAAGCTGAGCGTTAGCAATCTGTTGAGCTAGTAGCATCTCGAATATTACATTGAGGCTAAATCCCCCATCTCCTACACCCCATGTCCCTTGGCTACTAGATAGGATTTCCCTGCGTACACTTCCTCCGGGGTCTGCGCCTAACTCCGCATTCAAAGCAATGTGTGAACTAACATCGGCGGGTTCCACATTTGGTGTTGACACCCAATTTTTTCCTCGTATATTTTTAAATGTGTACATACTTTCAAAACAATGCATGAGCATCTAATATTTTTTTCATAATTTCTGCATTTTTAAAGGATTTTAAAATTAATTTATCCCTGGTATTTTTTATTATATAAACAATTACTAATTGCATCATAAATGGTCTTACGATAATTTTTGTTAATTTTATCGTTTATATTTATAATTATCTTATGCATAACTCTATTTACATATGTAGGCTATTGCAATAACTTTGCAATAATAGCCCATATGTGCATAATTACTTTATTTCTACAAGAAAATGACCTTTTATATTTTTGTAATATTAAATAATTATTTTAAATCACTCCGTGCATAAATAGCATTTTTCATCATTTATTAGCCATTTTTATAAATTATTTTTATCAAATTAATTGGGTATTTAACGTTTAGCCTCTTTTTAAATTGATTTCTCTTCGAACCTGGCCCAAATTACTACCCCAGTCCAATTAAATCATAACCCATAACCTAATTTCCTATAACCCGCCCCAACTCGGATGGAATCCTGGTCGGTGATCTCGGAAGATCAATGGTCCAGGATCCATTTCCTATTTTAATTAATCCCTAACCCCCCAAACCAAATCATTTTTCCAAATCTCGCCGCCCCTGAATCCCGTCCTCCTCTCTTCTCTCTCAACCTTCCCTTAAGCCTAGCCCGCCGTCACCTGAACCCCTTCAATCTATGGTGTTTCTCTTCGATCTTGGGCCTTATCTGGCCTCCTATCTCTACCGGTGTTATGATTTTCGTATTGCTTGACGAAATCTCAAAGAGATTCGAACCTGATTTGGTTCAAACCCCTCAAGTTCTCGATGAATCCGTCTGTGTTCATTCCTATATCTGTGAGTACTAATATCTTCCTGTTTATGGCTTCAAATATGTGGTTCAAACAAGATTTTTCACACTCTATTTATTTTTATACATCTTGTTGGCCCAAGTAAAGGTTAGTTTTGAAGACTGAAAAAGGAACTCAGGATGAACCAGGTCCATCACTCAGGTGCACGGAAACAGGTAGATTCGAGCATGTGGGTTGCATGTGAAGGAGATAAGCTTAACTTGGTGTATTTAGTATCTCTTGATCGAAAAGGTTGCATAATTGATAAGGAGAAGGAGTCCTTAATCAAAGAGAACACAATTCAAGATAGGGAAGGAGTTAGAAGTTGAAATCAACTAGAACTCTTCCACCAAGGAAGAGTTGCATCAGAACTCTAGTTGATTCTTCATCTACTAACTCTATAAATTGCAGGATGTTCTCACATTAAAGAGTTGCACAAAAACGCAGAAGTTAAACATGAATTGGGAGCAAAATAGAAAGACTTTTTGCAAGCAGTTCGTGTGTGATTCAAGTGTGCAAACCAGAAGCTACATGAACCAGATTGAAGAACCAGCTCCATAAAGAGTTTTATGTGTCTTTCTTTATTTCTAGTTCAATTGTGGTAGGTGTTTCATATTGTACCTTTCAGCTTTATCTAGAAGCAATTGTAATAGGTATTTTGAGTATTCAAGTTAGAGTTAACTTGAAGTTGTCGCAGCAGTTAGAGGCTGGTTGCTACAACGGGATTAGAGTTAATCCTTAGGTTAACAAAGAGTTTTGTAAATGCTGTTTTGGCTCAGTGATTTTAGTGGAAGCTTTGGAAAATCCTACTGAGTAGTAGGTCGTGGTTTTTTCACCTTTGAGCTAGGTGTTTTCCACGTAAAAATCTCTGTGTTCTTTATATTTGTATTTATTATTTCGCAAACAGCACTAGTTAGTATACCTAGAAGAACTAGGTTCTTCTAGAGCGAAAATTGGGTACCACACAAATCACCCCCCCCCTCTTGTGTGGTATTGATGTTTAGAACATCAATTTGTATCAGAGTAGGTTATCCTTGAAGAGGTTAACACCTTAGGAAAAGATCAATATGAGTGCACAACCTGGGAACTGGAAGGGCAATCCAGTGCTAGGCCTCCACTCTTCAATGGTCAGTACTACTCCTGGTGGAAGAACATGATGAGAGATCATATCATATGAGAGGACTATGAACTCTGGGACATAGTCACTGATGGTCCTTTGGCAACTACAAAGAAGAATGAGGAAGGAGTGGATGTGCCAAAGACAAGAGGTGATTGCACTGCTGAAGATTTGAAGAAATGGGAGAAAAATGCTAAGGCCAAGAAATTGCTTGTGTGTGACTAGGTCCAGATGAGTACTGTAGAATCCAAAGCTGTACTACTGCTAAGGAGATATGGGACACCTTGCAAGTGGCCCATGAAGGAACACCTCAAGTGAAAAGATCAAGAGGAACACTGCTGTGTTCTCAATATGAGAATTTTACTATGAAGGAAGGAGAAACTATCCAGGAGATGTATACTAGGTTCACTACACTGACAAATGAACTTAAGTCTCTTGGAAGGGTTATTCTTGAAGAAGACAAAGTTGAGAAGATTTTTACAAGGGTACTTCAATCTCTTGGGAAAGCAAAATCACAGCTATTCAGGAATCAAATAACATTGCCACTGTTAAGTTGGATGAGCTAATTTAAAATCTGACTGCCTATGAACTTAGAAGGCAAACCATGAAGATGGATGCACCCAAGAAGGAAAGGAGCATGGCATTCAGAATCACTGAAGGTGCTGATCTAGAGGAGTATGAAATGACCATGATCACAAGGGATTTCAAGAAGTACCTAATGAGAGGTAATGGTCCTTCAAGAAGTGGAAGCTACAACAAACCAAGGGTTCCTGAAAAACAAACCAATGAGGGGTGTTTCAAGTGTGGGAAGACTGATCACCACATCAAAAATTGCCCTCAATGGGAAATTGAATGGAAGAAGGAAAGAGCTGAATGAAGGAACAGGAAGAAGGAACAGGTTTAACCCAAGAAGAACAAAGGATCAACAAAGGCTATGGTTGCTGCCTGGGGAGAAAGCTCAGATGATGACTTAGAGGATGAAGATGGAGATGAACAAGCACTTATGGCAATTGGATAATCCGATGAGGAATCTGAGGTAAGTATAATTCATCTCAAAGACAAGATTAAATATTTGTCTACAGAAAGGCTATCTGAGTTAGTCCTGTATTTAATTGATGAATCTGAGAATCTAAACAATGAAAACAAACAGGTGTCTAAGGAGTGTGTGATTTTGAAAGCTAAGTGCAAAAATCTGGAACTTAGGGCTAATGAAAGTGAAAGTAAAAATGCTGAGTTGAAGAACCAGGTTCATGGACTTGACACCGCAGTCCTAGAGCTTAAATCTGAAAAATCTAAAATTGAATTTAGGAACTAGTAGAAAGAAATCTGATCACACACAACTCACTTTAGAAGAAAATGTAGGAAACATGAAAGATGAGTTGTACAAAATAGATGAGCAGATAAGAGTCCTTAAGGAAGATCTAAACAAGGTTAAGCACGAGCTAGATAGAACTTGTAAATGGACTAGGTCCTCCGATGCACATGATGGCTACATGAACACCATAGTAGAAATAAGAGAGGACTTGGCTATGGGACCCCTGCACTTAAGTGGGATCCCAAAAGCAAGTACCTCACACTTCCTGAGAACAAAATTTGCACACACTGTGGTAAAACTGGTCACTATAAAAGTGAATGCGTTGTAAAAGAAAAGTCTAGTCAAAAGAATAAAGAATTTATTCAAGGGAAAAATAGGCTGCCAGGTTGGGCTAAAAAGGATCTGATTTACCCTTTTGCCTATTGAAAGGGACCCAAACTAGTTTGGGTTCCTAAGACTAACCCCTGATTTCCTTTCGCGGGTCCAAGTGAAGGGGAGAGGCCAATGGTACATGGGTAGTGGCTGTTCAACGCATATGACAGGAAGCAAGAATTATTTCCTTTCACTTGAGGACCTCAAATGAGGTAATGTCTCCTTTGGAAATGGGAAGAAAGGTGAGATCATTGGGGTTGAAAAGGTAGGTAAGACTGACTCTCACTCTATTGAGAATGTGTACTTGATAGATGGCCTAAAGTACGGTCTAATCAGTGTATCACAATTATTTAATAAAGGTAACTTGGTAGCATTCACCACTACTAAATATTTTGTGATTAATCTTACCATTGACAAGATTGTTTTGCAGGGAAAAAGAGTAAACAATACATGCATTGTAGATTTGTCCACACTTTCAGAAAATGAACTCACTTGCTTAAGTGTTTGGGACAATGATCCCCTCCTTTGGAACAAGAGACTTGGACATGCAAGATTGAGTCAACTCAACAAATTAGTCTCCAAGGACCTGGAGATAGGGCTGCCTAAAATCAAGTTCAAGGAAGACAAAGTTTGTGAGGCTTGTGCAAGGGGGAAGCAGGTAAGATCCTCTTTTTAATGCAAGAAAGTGGTAAGTACCACCAGAACGATGGAGCTGGTCCATATGGATCTCTGTGGTCCAATGAGAATATTAAGCAGAGGTGGTAAAAGACATGTGATGGTGCTTGTTGATGATTACTCTAGGTTTACTTGGACATTGTTTATAACATCTAAAGATGAAGCATTTGACATGATTACTTCTTTTGTTAGAAAAACTCAGAAACAACTAGGTAATCAACTTGCATCAATTAGGTCTGATCATGGAACTAAATTTGAAAATCCTAAGTTTTCTGAATTTTTGCATGCTACATCATAAATAGTTGCATGACTAGACCTCTTGTTAAGAAGATTCCCTATGAGTCACTTAAAGGGAGAAAGCTAAATAAATCTTATCTTAGGGCATTTATATGCAAGTGCTTTGTGCACAATAATGGCAAAGACTCCCTAGGTAAATATGATCCCAAAAGTAATTAGGGAGTATTCTTGGGATATTCTTCACATAGTAAAGCTTATAAGATATACAGTAAAAGAACTATGTATGTAGAAAAAAATGTATATGTTATTTAAAACTAACATTCTTTCTGAGATGCAGGAACAAGATAATGAAGAGATTGGGCTGATAAGAAATTCAAATGGTGAAACCATAGTCCAGCCTGAAGAAGCATCACAGGAAGGAAGATGTGATGGAACAGGTCCTTCCACCCAGAGTAACATGACAGGGGGAACTGACTAGAGAGAAACTGATCTTCAAACCTCGAGGGAACCTGTCCATGAACCTATTCCTTAGTAACAAAACCAGGAAGGAACATCTAAAGAAATTGACACTCCTATTGCAATATCCACGAAATTGGATATAGATGAACTTGGTTCATCTGTTGATCAGAAGTTGTATAGGGGAATGATTGGTTCTCCTTTGTATCTTACTGCTAACAGACCTGACATTGTTTTCAGTATAGGACTTTGTGCTTGATTTCAAGCAAATCCAAAGAAGTCCCACTTGACTGCTGTCAAGAGAGTATTGAGATACTTGAAAGGAACCACTGACCTTTGCTTTCGGTATCCAAAAGGTAGTAATTTTAACATAGTGGGATATGCTGATGCTGATTATGCAGGTTTCCTTGTGGATACGAAGAGCACCTCAGGTATGGCACACTTCCTTGGTTAATGTCTTGTGTCATGGGCTACCAAAAAGCAAAATTCAATGGCCTTATCCACTGCTGAAGCTGAGTATGTGTCTGCTGCTTCATGTTGTGCTCAATTGTTGTGGATCAAATAACCATTATTCAACTTTGGAATTGATGTTGGTTGCATCCCTATTCTTTGTGATAACACTAGTGCTATTAGTATGACAAAGACCCGATTCATCATAAGAGAACTAAGCACATAGTTGTTAGGCACCATTTTCGAGGGACAACTGTGAGAAAAGCTTGATCACTGTGGAGTTTTGTGCTACTAACAAGCAAATTGCTGACATCTTCACAAAAGACTTAAGTAGAGATCACTTTGAGAGGAACATGTTGGAATTAGGGATGATTAATATCACCTAAAATGACCAGTTCAAGGTTAAACGGAAAAAAATAAAGAAAAAATTTTGTTAGAAAGTCTGTAAATTGTGTATAATTATATTAAATCTTGCTCAGACTCATACTTATCTGTTACAAGTGAACCAGTCCTATTCAAAAGAGTTCCAACCGAATGGAAGTATCTATATTCTAGGGATACACTCCAACGTCTCTCCAAAACCAAATTTCAGTTTAATTAAACTTCGAAGAGTCTGAAAAGCTGTAGTTACCCCATCAATTATTCCCCTGTATATTGATCAGCTTTAGTGTATTCCTTACTTCATCTCTCTCAAGCGGTTAAAAACTCTCATTCTTCTTTCATCTTCCAAACATAATCTAATTCTCTTCACTTCCATACCCTAGCCCAGATATGTCGAACACCTCTGAAAAGCCTTCATCACCGCCACAGGAAACCACTTCCACGCCTTCTACAACATCAATCTCTAAGAAAAGTAGAGTAAAGATAATGGCTCGTAAGATTGTCGCTGAAGGAGAGCAGATCAAGAAAATAAACAAGCAATTGAAAGCAAGTAGGGAAGACGAATCCCAGAAATCTAAAGATTCATTTAAGTCTGCTACGAAGGGGGAAGAAATTAGGTCTTCTGAAACTGAAGAGGTATCTTCTGATTCTAAAGTTACACTTGAGACAATTTCTGAAGTTGCTCAAAGTTTAGAGAATAGATTTGTATTGATGGGATCTATAGCAGGTGTTGGGACTACAGAATTTGGAGAAGTTGGTGGTAAAATTAAAAAGGGAAAAGAAAAAGAGGGCAAGGGTGCTAGGAGTACTGTGAGGGGAAAGGGTACAAGAGTGGTTGATTCTTCACCCACTCATGTTGGTCTAACAAAAGAAACTGGTGCAATGGTTGTTTGGGGAGAGGAATTTAGTGAAATAGAAGAGAGTGTGAGCAAAACAAGGGGAAGTGGGTCTGGCAAAGCTGCTGAGGGGTTGGTTCAACTTGAAAAATATAGATGAACCTGTTCCATCTGAACAGGAAACCCTCGCGGACCTAATGATAGGGTTATCAATAGCACCAACACTCATGCCATTCCCTATGGTTTCATTCTCACAACTGTGCTTGTACATTTGAAGGTACCTATGAAGAAGTGGGAGGTTAGTACAAGAAAGGATCATTTTGGGGTTAATACTCTGCTTGCTTGCGATTATGAAGTCAATGTCATTCTTAATAAGCCTGGTTCATCTAAAAAGACACCTATCAATAGCAAAGTCAGAGTCATGGTACGAGAGAGTGAGGCAAAGGATATTGAGATAGCAAGGCTGAAGACACGATTGGTTGAGGTAGAATCTGAGAGAGATGTTCTCAGAACTGAATTTGCAAGGGAAAAGGAGACGAATGATGGAATTCTTCAAGACATGCTGAAACTTCTCCAAGCAAATAACCCAGCATTTACATCTTCCAAGGCTTAAATCCTAGCCTAGTGTAGATCAATCAGTGACCTAGTTTGGGACGTTTTGTTTCTTTTGCTCAGGTTTTCAGTATTTTTATTTCTACTTATACTTTGTGGTAGAATCTTATCAATCATCAATGAAATTCACTGTTTTTGCTCTAACTGTTTGTTCATATTTCTTTTATGGTTAAAATTCTTAGCTTGATCTATGATGATTAATCCATGATTGCATTTGAAGTAGCCCTATGGGCCATGAGTAAGCATTAAAACTGGTTATCTCACATTTTTATGCAACTTTTCGATGATGCCAAAAGGGGGAAAATGGTTGTGCTTTAAACAAGTGATGTTTACACTTTGAACAGTGATGTTTATAACCTAATGTACCTGGTCCTTGATGCTAAGTGATAAAAAGGAAAAATGTTTCTAACATTGTGTTGATGTTGAGCTGAGTTGAAACAGGGCCTAAGCTTATGAAAAGTACAGAGTTTGTCATCATCAAAAAGGGGGAATTTGTTATCCCAAGTAAAGGTTAGTTTTGAAGACTAACAAAGGAACTCAGGATGAACCAGGTCCATGACTCAGGTGCACAGAAACAGGCAGGTGCACCGAAACAGGCAGATTCGAGCATGTGGGTTGCACGTGAAGGAGATAAGCTTAACTTGGTGTATTTGATATCTCCCGATCGAAAAGGTTGCATAATTGATAAGGAGAAGGAGTCCTTAATCAAAGAGGACACAATTCAAGATAGGGAAGGAGATAGAAGTTGAAATCAACTAGAACTCTTCCACCAAGGAAGAGTTGCATCGGAACTCTAGTTGATTCTTTATCTACTAACTCTATAAATTGCAGGATGTTCTCACATTAAAGGGTTGCACAAAAACGCAGAAGTTAAACATGAATTGGGAGCAAAATAGCAAGGCTTTTTGCAATCAGTTCGTGTGTGATTCAAGTGTGCAAACCAAAAG
>NC_031991.1:17981326-17982856 GCF_001879085.1 Nicotiana attenuata | reverse complement strand
CTAACGATCAAGTTTCAAGGAGACAAAGTTTTGTGAGGCTGTGCAAGGGGAAGCAGGTAGATCCTCTTTTAAATGCAAGAAAGTGGTAAGTACCACCAGAACAATGGAGCTGGTCCATATGGATCTCTGTGGTCCAATGAGAATATTAAGCAGAGGTGGTAAAAGACATTTCATGGTGCTTGTTGATGATTACTCTACGTTTACTTGGACATTGTTTTTAACATCTAAAGATGAAGCAATTGACATGTTTACTTCTTTTGTTAGAAAACCTTAGAAATAACTAGGTAATCAACTTGCATCAATCAGGTCTGATCATGGAACTAAATTTGAAAATTCTAAGTTTGCTGAATTTTTGCATGCTACATCATAAATAGTTGCATGACTAGACCTCTTCTTAAGAAGATTCCCTATCAGTCCTTAAAGGGAGAAAGCTAAATATATCCTATCTTAGGGCATTTGTATGCAAGTGCTTTGTGCACAATAATGAAAAAGACTCCCTAGGTAAGTATGATCCCAAAAGTGATGAGGGAGTATTCTTGGGATATTCTTCACATAGTAAAGCTTATAACATATACAGTAAAAGAACTATGTGTGTAGAAAAAAATGTATATGTTATTAAAAACTAACATTCTTTCTGAGAAGCAGGAACAAGATAATGAAGAGATTGGGCTGATAAGAAATTCAAATGGTGAAACCATAGTCCAGCCTAAAGAAGCATCACGGGAAGGAACATGTAATGGAACAGGTCCTTCCACCCAGGGCAACATGATAGGGGGAACTGACTAGAGAGGAACTGATCCTCAAACCTCGAGGGAACCTGTCCATGAACCTATTCCTTAGTAACAAAACCAGGAAGAAACATCTAAAGAAATTGACACTCCTATTGCAACATCCACGAAATTGGATATATATGAACCTGGTTCATCTGTTGATCAGAAGTTGTATAGGGTAATGATTGGTTCTCCTTTGTATCTTACTGCTAACAGACCTGACATTGTTTTCAGTATAGGTCTTTGTGCTCGATTTCAAGCAAATCCAAAGAAGTCCCACTTTACTGCTGTCAAGAGAGTATTGAGATACTTGAAAGGCACCACTGACCTTTTCTTTTGGTATACAAAAGGTAGTAATTTTAACATAGTGGGATATGCTGACGCTGATTATGCAGGTTTCCTTGTGGATAGGAAGAGCACCTCAGGTATGGAACACTTCCTTGGTTAATGTCTTGTGTCATGGGCTACCAAAAAGCAAAATTCAATGGCCTTATCCACTGCTGAAGCTGAGTATGTTGCTGCTTCTTCATGTTGTGCTCAATTTTTATGGATCAAACAACCATTACTGAACATTGGAATTGATGTTGGTTGCATCCCTATTTTTTGTGATAACACTAGTGCTATTAGTATGACAAAGACCCGATTCATCATAAGAGAACTAAGTACATATTTGTTAGGCACCATTTTTGAGGGACAACTATGAGAAAAGCTTGATCACTGTGGAGTTTTGTGCTACTAACAAGCAAATTGCTGACATCTT
>NC_031991.1:17890910-17979360 GCF_001879085.1 Nicotiana attenuata | reverse complement strand
TTATTTAATGTTCTAGCAGTTGTTGTCCATATATGATCATTGTAGTCCTCTTTAGTTGTTTCTTTTATGCTATCTCCATGTTTGATTTCTGGTATTAGTTCATGTTATTGTCTTGTTTCGTATCCAGGTCCATGACTCAGGTGCACAGAAACATGCAGGTGCACAGAAACAGGCAGATTCGAGCATGTGGGTTGCACGTGAAGGAGATAAGCTTAACTTGGTGTATTTAATATCTCCCGATCGAAAAGGTTGCATAATTGATAAGGAGAAGGAGTCCTTAATCAAAGAGGACACAATTCAAGATAGGGAAGGAGATAGAAGTTGAAATCAACTAGAACTCTTCCACCAAGGAAGAGTTGCATCAGAACTCTAGTTGATTCTTCATCTACTAACTCTATAAATTGCAGGATGTTCTCACATTAAAGGGTTGCACAAAAACATAGAAGTTAAACGTGAATTGGGAGCAAAATAGCAAGGCTTTTTGCGAGCAGTTCGTGTGTGATTCAAGTGTGCAAACCAGAAGCTACATGAACCAGATTGAAAAACCATCTCCAAAAAGAGTTTTATGTGTCTTTCTTTATTTCTAGTTCAATTGTAGTAGGTGTTTCATATTGTACCTTTCAGCTTTATCTAGAAGCAATTGTAATAGGTATTTTGAGTATTCAAGTTAGAGTTAACTTGAAGTTGTCGCAGCAGTTACAGGCTGGTTGCTACAACGAGATTAGAGTTAATCCTTAGGTTTACAAAGAGTTTTGTACATGCTGTTTTGGCTCAGTGATTTTAGTGGAAGTTTGGGAAAATCCTACTGAGTAGTAGGTCGTGGTTTTTTTACCTTTTGAGCCAGGTGTTTTCCATGTAAAATTTTCTGTGTTCTTTATTTTTGTATTTATTATTTCGCAAACAGCAGTAGTTAGTATACCTAGAATAACCAGGTCCTTCTAGAGCAAAAATTGGGTACCACACAAATGATCCCCCCCCCCCCTCTTGTGTGGTATTGACGTTTAGAACATCATATCCTAACCATTTCTGGCTAAATCCGTTCAAATCTCTTTAGATCTAAAGCGACTTGAGTTTATTTGTTACTTTTCCTTTAAGATTCTGCTATTTTCCCTACTATTGTTAACGATTTTCGTTTTTCCCTAAAAACTAGGGTTTCAATTTTTTTTAAAGAAGTTTCCCTAGGGTTTCTAATTATTCTACTGCTTGCTGTAATGTTTGCCCGTTTACTTTGGCTGTCAATTAAACTGATTAATCGATTTATTTTCCTAACTAGTGTTTGAAGTCACATTTTTCTTTTAAAATTGGTATCTCTCTGAGATTTTTATTTATTCTTTCCTTATATGTGACTTGTAATTGGTACTGCTTTCCTTAATTATATCACTGGCCTGATTTCTGGGCCTTGATTGTTATGACCGACCTTTGGGTGATTTCTGGACTTATTACTTACCTTATTAAACCTCAATCTTGTCTGTTAATTGATTTCGTATAAGATTCTCCTTAATCTAAGCAATAATTCTATGATTCTGTCCTATTAAGTGATTTGTTTTTAACCCTAATTGATTGATTAACGGATTTCTTTGCCTTATTTGTGTATCATTGATTCTCCTACCTTATTTGGTTTTACTCTACCATATGCTATAAAACACTTCATTGTTCTGACTTTCAAACACACGCTGAGACACACAAGATCACACCTACAAACCTACACTTACACACTTACACTCACACAACTTGAGTTCTGTCTATCACTCTGATTCGTTGCATTGTCTAGCCGGCTGAAAGCCAAGGCTAGACTCTTGTATTCCCATTGCCTTCACCTTCCTTTTTGCTATCTCCTTAACTGGTATGCCTCAATTTCTGTTATCATGTTCTATTCTATATGCTATGTATTCAGTTTACTAAAGACATCAACATGCTTCCGTTTTAATATCCGTTTCCTGATCATCTCTTTCTCAACTACTATGCTGTAATTCTTATTCCATGTGACTTGTATGACTAGCATATTTTGAACCTCGATATGTTCTGTTTACTATATGTTTCCAGTTTACTATCCACTAGTATGCTTTAGCCCTTGTTATCTCTTTGTTCTATATGTCTGTGTGGTTAAGTGCTTCAAATTCCAACATGCTTCTGCTGGACTAATAGTTCATGTTTTATTCTTGTTATCTTGCTCTGTTCATAGTAATTTCAGCATGTTTCTCTGCTTAATACATGTCTATATGATTCCACCTAGTAATAATTAGTAAGCTAAGTAACGTTCAATAATGTGAGACTTTGTTTGATTCAGTTGGGTACTGCAAATATGTGTAGGCAGTTTTGTCTATAATTCAAGTGTCCCTGCTCTTGTGGTGATTGATTAGTTACTGGTATCTATGCCTGAACCAATCTACTAAATGAGGTTTCTGTTCTATTTGTAGTCTTTTGAACCTGTTTGTCCCGAAAAATCAAATTGTTTTTTCTAAAACTATCCACTGCCCCTTATACACTATTTTTAAACTTCTATTCTTAGTTATCTAGGGTCCTACCACCCCTAGTGTGAGCATTGCCTAGGGTCCATGAGACCCCTTTGAACTCTGACACATTGGGGCTAGTCTTCCAACTTGTTACAAAACTGTTTCCTTTGAAAGGTTCTAGTGTGAGCATTGCCCGGGGTCCCTGAGGCCCTTGGGAGCCTTGACACATCAGAAGCCCATTTGTGGACTACCTGTGTACATCTGATTTACTTGCTTGAAGGCTTGGTTTCCAGGATGATGTTGGGCCTGCTAAGGCTCCCTATAGTGTAATGAATAGCTTTGTGTAATTCATTCATATTGGTCTATAATAATGTAATAATCCTTGTAAAAACAGATATGGGGTTATTAGTAAAAGCTGGGGAGGGATTTTTATATATCTTTGTCTGGTTTGGGTAGAAACCATGTCTCTAGGCTGTTGTGATGATTCTTTATGTGCATACCATTAGAAATCATGCCTATAGGATCTTGTCTAACCGTTTGAAATTTGGAGTTTCATACTTGGCTTCCTAGAAATCCTGTTTAGAGGTTGCTTTATCAATTATGCATCAAGAACCCATGTTTCACGCCTATTTTCAAATCTCTGTATGCATTAGAGATAACGTATGTAGGATCTTCCTTGTGCAAATTACTAAATTTGTATGACATTCCGTTAACGTCTTTGCCCACTTAGACATCGTGTCTATAGGAAAACACTAACTAATCAGTTCTGCACTTAGATATCATGCTTATACGAAATAAATACTAATAAGTTATGCACTTAGATATCATTCTTATAGAAAATAAATATAAAAATCAGTTCCGCACTTAGATATGATGCCTATAGAAAATAAATATAAAAATCAGCTTTGCACTTAGATATCATGTCTATAGGAAATAACACTAACTATTAGTTTTAACACTTAGAAATCATGCCTATAGGGGTAATTAATTCTATAAATTAGAAAGCATGCCTGTAAGATCTAAAGATAAAAATCTGCCTATTAAAATCAGTGACCCGTTTATAACCTTTAGCCTCTAATTAATATTTTAGATACCATGTCTATAGGATTTTGCCCGGTTATCACTTAGACAAACTGATAGGGTAATTAAAGAAGTCTGAGACTAAAATTGTGATTTCTTACTGTTTGAAAACGTGCCCAGATTCAGAGTATTAACAAATCAGTAAGCAAACTGATAGGAATCGCTGCTCGCTTTAATAAAGCTGTCATATATTCTGTTCATGCTCATCTAGATATCCTACCTATAGGATCCTAAACAATAAAATTTTGTTTGTTTGAATTGCGTGCATTGGTTGGCTATTTGTGGAGGTTAACATGAGCCCCTTTAATTGCTCCTTATGTGACAGTCCTATATGAACTTTTGTTTGTCGCTTAGCTTTATTATTTTTAAGCAACGTAGGTGAGTCTAGATCCATCCAAAAATAGAAGTCCTAAACACCTCCAGGACCATAGGTAAGGGACGGGTAATGCACGCATAAGGTACGCATTAGAAGCTATTAGAACGCTTAGGTAATAATTGAAAGATAGTAATTTGGTAGTAAAGGAGATGATGACCTATGCGTTAATGCTATGCGTAACACCCCAATTCTGGGAATGTTACTAAGTATTGCATGGAAATGATCCTATAGGCTAAAAAACGTAGGACCCCATTAATTCTTGTTTAAAAGTAATTATCTATTTGTCTAAATTATTTATTTTCCCACAAGACTAATTCTCTTACTTTAAGTTTGGTCAGGACCCACCGTTGTGGACCTCGAGGGGTGCCTAACACCTTCCCCTCAAGGTAATTTCGAGCCCTTACCCGATCTCTGGTGACGTAACTGGTTATATGAGTTAATTGTTCTAGGTTCCCTAACGCACCTTAATCCGTTAGGTGGCGACTCTTCAAATCCCTTACCTAATCCCAAAAGGAAAGGAGTCGTCCCAAAAATGTCGAAACCTGATTTCGCGTGAAAAAGGGGGCGCGACACAAGGCGACTCTGCTGGGGATAATTAGGCTCTAACCATAACAAACTTGATTTTTGTGAATTAGTCTTAAGCATTCTTTATTCTGTTAATACGTGCGCACCCTTTCCCTTTCCCCTTTATCTGGTTTTAATTTCCTATTTTCAAGCATTTATGATTTCCTTTACTACAAAAACTGACTTGTCTCCTTGTCTTCTTTCTTAAACGTCTTTTAGCTGTTAAATACCGCATTTATCATTTTTAACGTGCAAATTCATGACAACATGCTATTTATTGTTGCATAAATCATGCTCAACATCATATTCCACTCGCGCGTAAAACAATCCTATAGCAACGCTTGATAAGTGTTTGCGCCCTTCCTATATAGCACCCTTTAAATTCGGAAAGGCTGATTTGCGGTAAACTAGTCGATCAGTGGTGCAGTCGACGATTCCGTGCCTTTCCACCTCAAGTTATCCACTTGAGGGTACCAGCCTGGGTTAATATGCTATCCTAGCCGGGGTTAATATGTTGTCCACATAATAACCCTCTAAGAAAGCCTTGTCCAAAGTCCGTCGGGATTTCCATAATCTCAATGGACGCAATCACGATATGTGCATTATTTTGGAGAGATAAATGCCGACATGCTAATCGTTAATGTGTAAGTATTCGGATCCGGAGGGGGGCAAGGGCTAACTTTATTTGTTTTGCAAAAATGAGGCACGAAGTGCCCAGGTTCGGCATGGTCTGAAGTATACTACCGCTATTGTTGGACTAGTGGGAAAATCTTTCGCCAAGTGATAAAAACCACGTGAAAACGGTTCTTGGAAAACTACCTTCCTTATTGTACATTCAACCAAACAACATGCTGATTGAAGCTGCTACTATGTTCTGGGACAGAGAAAGAGCTGTATTCCGTTTTGGTAACATAGAAATGACTCCTCTCCTGAAGAAATTGGAGGGTTCGCTGGATTACTGTTACAACCCATATTCACATACATTAGTTCATGCCATAAGGTCGTCAACGTAAATCCATGAAGAGATTATATTTGAGATGATAAGAGGTTAATCCTATTGGTCTTAAATGATACAAAGGTGTATAAGGGTGGTTAACAAGTATTAGAAGTTAAACGAATCAAGGATGTTGTCAGCTGTATTTTTGGGTAAACCTAGGGGTTCCTAATACTCTCAAGAGGTCGTATTTTAAGGTATATGAATCATAAAATATCCGTATCATAGTCTTGAAGTCAAACGAGTTATGAAACAAAAGTCGACAAGAGTTGTTGCAACTTAGGTTCATAGTTTTACTTAAACTTTAGGTCAAATGTTATTAAGCTTTTCTCCCAATATACTTGGAATTATGGGGCGATCTACCAACCAAATTGAAGATCTATGAGTCTAGTTTCCAACGCATTAAACCTTTTATCAATACGACATTGGAGTAGAGAGATATAGACATTTTTGCGAGACTGCACAAGCTACTAGGTGACAAGTAGGTGGGTCACCTACTTGGTTAAATGATAGCCCAAAAAGAGGCAATTTCGGGTCAGACAAAGAGCCCATTAAAAGGCTTATCTTCTGCAATATATCCCTCATTATATTTCACAAATAACCAGACCTAAACCCCTGCAAACTTCCTCCCAAAAATTTTCCACAAACCCTAATTGATTTTCCCTCTCTTTCAAGTTCAAATTGGGGGTAAACCCTAGAGTTTGAAGAACCAAGATAAGGGCTGAGTTATCCAACAAGTAAGGTGAGTTTACTGCTATCTTTCATACATTATTCTGCTGTGAATTCATGGTAATTCGTTCTATACATGTAAGAACTCACGGGACGGTGATCGGAAGCCGTGAGTTCGAGTTATTCACTTGTAGCGGACTGTTTTGTGGACTGTTTTGTGTTGCTGTTGGGCTGCGTGTTTTACTACTGTTTTGTGGAGTTTTGGAGGAGGAAGGGTGTGGAGAAACACCATATAAATGTAGGGTTGTGGGCTGGTAGTTATTCGTAACATTTCCGGGTCGTTTGACACGACTACGGTGGCCGTCGTATGTATGAAGTGATTTGGTTGTGCGTGGACTGTTTTGGGAGGCTCAATATGATTATTATTGATGTTGTTTGGGCTGTTTGGTGATTGTTTGGAATTGTGTGAAGTCATATATATAGGGGAGGTGCTGTCCGTTTCATCGTAAAATAGGTTGTGGTCGATACATAATAGTTATGACGCTTGAATGGTAACTATAGTATCGTTTCTCTTATTGTAGACTAAGGAGTCGGGAAAATTACATAGCTTGAGATTGGGGCAGTATATACAAGGTATGTGAGGCTATCCCTTTCCTTCTTTTGCACGACTCCGATTGTACATAATGTAATGAACGAGCTTCCAAAGATACTCTACTCTTAGAAGCTAGCAGTAGTTACATTGTTTCCCCTCTTATGGAACGATTCATGTTGATGTTGCTTCTCTTATTCTTATGTTATCAATGTTATTGGTACTTCCTGATTCTTATAAGGTTCATGGTGAAGAGTTAGTCCTAATAACGTGTACAGAGGATACCGACCTTACGTCACTCCGAAAGGTTTAGAACGTGAGTCCATGAGTCGAGCATGCATTATATATATGTATCTATTTTACTCTACCGAGCCGTGCTATAGTCGGCCGGGTACGGCACCTATTGTGCAACCACTGATCAGTTGGGTTTTACCGAGCTCCACGTGGCCAGGCCTAGCGTTTTTACCGAGCCTATTACGGCCGGGTACGATATGATGATGATGATGCCCACAGAGGCGTATGTTTTAAAAGTTTATGTATATATACATATGTATCACGCATTTCATGTCAGTAGCCCTTAGAGGTACCCAGATGTTACAGGTTGTTTATTCTCTATCCCTGCTTACATTACTGTTCGTACTTATGGTTCCCTGCCTTACATACTCAGTACTTTATTCGTACTGACGTCCTTTTATTTGTGGACGCTGCATGTCGTGCTGCAGGTCCTGATAGACAGGCAGGCGCAGCTCCCCCACCATAGTAGGCTGTCCAGTTCAGCGGTGATTGGCGAGATCCCTTCTTCGGACTTGCCGTGGTCTTGGTATGCATTTTTGTTATAGATATTATGGGTATGTCGGGGCCCTGTTCCGGCTATGTTGCAACACTTATGTTCCTTTAGAGGCTCATAGACAGGTGTCGACTCATGTATAGTTTGGTAGGCCTTGTCGGCTGGTTTTTGTTTTATAGTCTCTCATGGTAGTGTGGTAGCTCGTACCTTATATATAGTTTCTTGATTGTCTAGTCATCCCATGTTATGTATGTTCATGCCATCATATTTTATTGTTAGTTATCCATGACCCATGTCTACCATTTATATTGATCTCGTCAGCCCTAAAAGATAATAAAGAAGGTTAGATAAAATGTATGTTGGTGCTCGGTAAGTATGGCCGGGTGCTAGTCATAGCCCACCAGTTTGGGTCGTGACAAACTTGGTATCAGAGCAAGTCTGTCCTAGGGATTGTCTATGAGCCGTGTCTAGTAGAGTTTTGATTATGGATGTGTAGCGCGCCACATTTATAA
This sequence comes from Nicotiana attenuata, assembly GCF_001879085.1. Classification (NCBI taxonomy): domain Eukaryota; kingdom Viridiplantae; phylum Streptophyta; class Magnoliopsida; order Solanales; family Solanaceae; genus Nicotiana; species Nicotiana attenuata. Next base: position 17,971,336 of record NC_031991.1, on the reverse strand, counting down.
TCAGGAGGCTACATGACATCTAGGGTTGTTACCTTCTTCCTGAATATAGATCGTACGTAGAGTTGAGTCGTAAGTGTTCATCTTTAATATTCACCTTGTTTTCTTTCAGCGATGCCTTCGACTAGGAAGCAAACAATTAGTAGACGGCTTGATACAGCTGCGGGAGAGGGTACCAGTCAGGTGCCCCAAGCTAGAGCGGGCCAAAGTGAGGCTCAGAGTGAGATGTCGTCTCATACCTCATCTACTTCGTCTCCTCCAGAGGATATTAGGAGGAACCCAGCACCTCCAGTTCCTCCGTCTGGCACTACAGACCAGGATATGCGGAGTGCTTTGCAGTTATTGACTAGCTTGGTAGCTGCTCAGGCTCAGAGGCAGAATACAGGTGCTGCTGATAAACCAGTTAGTACGAGAGTTCGTGATTTTATTAATTTAGACCCTCCTGTGTTTACCGGATCAGATCCGAAGGAGGACCCGCAGACTTTTATTGATCAGGTTCATCGTACACTGTGGGTTATGCATACTAGTGATACAGAGGCAGTAGAGTTGGCTTCTTATCGGCTACGGGATTTAGCGGTTCTCTGGTATGATAGTTGGGAGAGATCCAGGGGTCCGAACGCTCCTCCAGCTGTGTGGAAGGAATTTTTTGAGGCCTTTCTTCGTCACTACTTGCCAGTTGAGATACGACGAGCTAGAGCTGATAAGTTCTTGAACCTTAGACAAGGTAATATGAGTGTGCGAGAGTATAGTATGCAGTTTGATTCTTTAGCAAGGTATGCTCCCCATATGGTAGCAGAGATGAGTGATAGGGTGCATCTGTTCGTGAACGGGTTGGGACCACATCTGATAAATGAGTGCACGACAGCGTCCTTGGTGGAGGGCATGGATATTTCCCGTATTCAGGCTTATGCCCAGACCCTAGAGGATCGTAAGCGCCAGCAAAGGGCAGATAGGGAGCAGGATAGGGGCCAGCATAAGCGGGCGAGATTTGCAGGGTATTCTGATGACTTCAGAGGCAATGTCAGGCCCCAGTCTTCGAGGAGTTCGGCGCCATCTGTAGCTAGTGCTCCTCCACAATTCCAGAGGCCTCGATATGATCGATTTACCTATTCAGGTCCAGGTCAGAGTTCGCGGGCATCAGGCTCGCAATATCACAGAGATACTAATCAGACGAGACCCCTAACACCACGTTGTGATCAGTGCGGTAAGGCCCACTTTGGACTGTGCCGTCGAGGTTCTGATGCGTGCTATTCTTGCGGACAACCTGGCCATATGATACGGGATTGTCCTAACAGAGGAGTTGGTGGTATGGCTCAGCCGACTGGATCTGTGTCTGGTTCTTCCTCATCCATTCGACCTCCAGCACGGGGTTTTCAGCAGTCGACAGGTCGAGGTAGAGGTAGAGGTGCAGTGCAGAGTTCGAGTGGTGCTCAAAATCGAACCTATTCTCTAGTAGGTCGACAGGATCTCGAGTCATCTCCAGATGTTGTTACAGGTANGAAGTTAAACGAATCAAGGATGTTGTCAGCTGTATTTTTGGGTAAACCTAGGGGTTCCTAATACTCTCAAGAGGTCGTATTTTAAGGTATATGAATCATAAAATATCCGTATCATAGTCTTGAAGTCAAACGAGTTATGAAACAAAAGTCGACAAGAGTTGTTGCAACTTAGGTTCATAGTTTTACTTAAACTTTAGGTCAAATGTTATTAAGCTTTTCTCCCAATATACTTGGAATTATGGGGCGATCTACCAACCAAATTGAAGATCTATGAGTCTAGTTTCCAACGCATTAAACCTTTTATCAATACGACATTGGAGTAGAGAGATATAGACATTTTTGCGAGACTGCACAAGCTACTAGGTGACAAGTAGGTGGGTCACCTACTTGGTTAAATGATAGCCCAAAAAGAGGCAATTTCGGGTCAGACAAAGAGCCCATTAAAAGGCTTATCTTCTGCAATATATCCCTCATTATATTTCACAAATAACCATACCTAAACCCCTGCAAACTTCCTCCCAAAAATTATCCACAAACCCAAATTGATTTTCCCTCTCTTTCAAGTTCAAATTGGGGGTAAACCCTAGAGTTTGAAGAACCAAGATAAGGGCTGAGTTATCCAACAAGTAAGGTGAGTTTACTGCTATCTTTCATACATTTATTCTGCTGTGAATTCATGGTAATTCGTTCTATACATGTAAGAACTCACGGGACGGTGATCGGAAGCCGTGAGTTCGAGTTATTCACTTGTAGCGGACTGTTTTGTGGACTGTTTTGTGTTGCTGTTGGGCTGCGTGTTTTACTACTGTTTTGTGGAGTTTTGGAGGAGGAAGGGTGTGGAGAAACACCATATAGATGTAGGGTTGTGGGCTGGTAGTTATTCGTAACATTTCCGGGTCGTTTGACACGACTACGGTGGCCGTCGTATGTATGAAGTGATTTGGTTGTGCGTGGACTGTTTTGGGAGGGTCAATATGATTATTAGTGATGTTGTTTGGGCTGTTTGGTGATTGTTTGGAATTGTGTGAAGTCATATATATAGGGGAGGTGCTGTCCGTTTCATCGTAAAATAGGTTGTGGTCGATACATAATAGTTATGACGCTTGAATGGTAACTATAGTATCGTTTCTCTTATTGTAGACTAAGGAGTCGTGAAAATTGCATAGCTTGAGATTGGGGCAGTATATACAAGGTATGTGAGGCTATCCCTTTCCTTCTTTTGCACGACTCCGATTGTACATAATGTAATGAACGAGCTTCCAAAGATACTCTACTCTTAGAAGCTAGCAGTACTTACATTGTTTCCCCTCTTATGGAACGATTGATGTTGATGTTGCTTCTCTTATTCTTATGTTATCAATGTTATTGGTACTTCCCGATTTTTATAAGGTTCATGGTGAAGAGTTAGTCCTAATAACGTGTACAGAGGATACCGACCTTACGTCACTCCGAAAGGTTTAGAACGTGAGTCCATGAGTCGAGCATGCATTATATATATGTATCTATTTTACTCTACCGAGCCGCGCTATAGTCGGCCGGGTATGGCACCTATTGTGCAACTACTGATCAGTTAGGTTTACCGAGCTCCACGTGGCCGGGTACGTTTTTACCGAGTCCTCTTTGAGGCCGGGTATGATATGATTATGATGATGCCCACAGAGGCGTATGTTTTAAAAAGTTTATGTATATATATGTATTATGCATTTCATGTCAGTAGCCCCCAGAGGCACTCAGATGTTACAGGTTGTATCTCCTCTATCTCTCTTTACATTACTGTTCTTATTTATGCTTTCCTGCCTTACATACTTGGTACTTTATTCGTACTGACGTCCCTTTTTCCTGGGGACGCTGCGTTTCATGCCCGCAGCTCGCGATAGACAGGTCGACATTCCTCCAAGTAGGCTATCAGTTCAGCGGAAGGTGTTGGTGCACTCCACTTGCTCCGGAGTTGCCTATTTGGTCAGTGTGCTTTGGATATGTATTGATTGGTATGGCGGGGCCCTGTCCCGACCTTTATGATATTAGGTACTCTTAGAGGCTTGTAGACAGATGTCAGGTGTATGGATACTTGCATGGCCTTTTCGGCTTATGTTTTGAGTTTACAAATGGTCATGTCGGCCTTATAGGCCCGTATGTCACATGTATAAGTTTGCATATCATGGTGGGTCGTCATATGTTGAGTATTCTCCTATGTTTCATTCTTGTTATCTCATGACGAGTTTTCTAGCTCATTTACCATGATAGTATGATAAGAAAGATATGTTATGTTGGTACTCGGTTGAGTAAGGCACCGGGTGCTCGTCGCGGCCCATCCGGTTTGGGTCGTGACAAAAGGATTGGCGAGATCCCTTCTTCGGACTTGCCTTGGTCTTGGTATGCATTTTTGTTATAGATATTATGGGTATGTCGGGGCCCTGTTCCGGCTATGTTGCAACACTTATGTTCCTTTAGAAGCTCATAGACAGGTGTCGACTCATGTATAGTTTGGTAGGCCTTGTCGGCTGGTTTTTGTTGTGTAGTCTCTCATGGTAGTGTGGTAGCTCGTACCTTATATATAGTTTCTTGGTTGTCTAGTCATCCCATGTTATGTATGTTCATGCCATCATATTTTATTGTTGGTTGTCCATGACCCATGTCTACCATTTGTATTGATCTCGTCAGCCCTAAAAGATAATAAAGAAGGTTAGATAAAATGTATGGCCGGGTGCTAGTCATGGCCCTCCAGTTTGGGTCGTGACAAACTTGGTATCAGAGCAAGTCTGTCCTAGGGATTGTCTATGAGCCATGTCTAGTAGAGTCTTGTTACCATGGGATAGTCCCGGTTTACTAGTACGAGAAAACCGCTATACTAGGGGGGTTTTGAAAATGATGGGCCTGAGAAAGAATGAGGACTTAGAGTGTCTGAAGATGTCTTACATACCCTTTGACTTCCTGTATGAACGATACGGACACAACAAATCTTACTGCATCTTTCATGATGAAATCTCCATCACTTCCCTAGGTTGGACTCATCGCAGGGTTTTTCTGTTCATCGTCTGCTTTCTGGGTATGATAGTGTTCCCAAGCCAAGGGGACAAAATCCACACCAGGTTGGCCATGGTAACCAAAGCTTTAATGGAGGGAATCGAGGGACAAATTTATACTATTGTCCCGATGATCGTAGCAGCCATATACCGGGCTCTGGATCGTTCAAAGAATGTGTTCAAACACTTCGAGGGTTGTAACTTGCTACTACAAATTTGGTTGTTAGAGCATCTTCAGAGGGGTCAGTACCGCCAAGAGTTTCCAAGGAGACCATGGAACGATCACATCGCTTTCCACCACCCTAAAAGAATGACCTTTATCCCAGACAGATTTGCACTGCCATAGAACGCTACAAAGTGGGCATAGTTTTTCAACAATTTGACCGAGGATCAGGTCCACTAGATGTTCGAGTGGTTCCCTACCAACAAATTCATCATCAAATCTTGGGATGTTCCGCATTTGGTGCTGATTGGGTTAAGGGGAATACACCCCTATATTCCTATCAGGGTTGTGAGACAAGCTGGTAGAAAACATGTCATACCACGACTCTCCAAAATGAGTCACTACAGAGCCGATTTTCAAGATGATGCCATTCCATACAAATATGAGGCCCAGCACATGTGTCATTTGAAGATTATCGTGGAAAAGGATGCCACCGAGCCAGATCGATCTCATACCAGTCACGTGTACTTCTACCCATCATGGTTAGAAGATAATATAGCATGAATATTCGAGCCAAGGGTTGGTCAAGGAAACAGGTTCATAGATGAAGTCGCTGAAGCATAAGTGAAATATGAAAGGCTACACAAGAGGGTCCTTGAATCTGAAGCCAAGCATCTGGAGAAACACAAGTTCGACATGGAATCAATCAATGAGTGGAAAGAAATGGCTACGAGGTCGGCAGAAAGGTTGGAGTACTTGGAGCATGGATTAATGGAACTGGACGGGAAGATAAGGAAAATGGTCGTAGATTTTCTGAATGCAGAAGGCAACGATAGAGTGTATCCAGCAAGGGCATACCTGCTGCTGGACATGCACGACCTGGGGAATTTGATTGATGGAGACAAAAAGGCCAAATATGGAGAACGTCCATCCGGGACCAAGTAGATTAGGTTTATCTGTTTTGAGTCATTTTAGAATTCAAATGTAATAAAGCAGATGCCATTAGTAACTCATTTATTTATCATCGTTTTAGATTCGACCTATTTATTATATTAATGAAATGAGGCATTTATCAGCATTAAATCTCTCCAAATCTATTTGTCGCTAGGCCTACCTCGGGCACAACGAGTCTCCCAAATTAGGACGCGTATTTATATTCCCGCAATATGTGCTTAAATACTGTAAACATTTTCAGAATCCTTACTAACTTGTTTACCTTTTTTTTCTTTATTTTTATTATTCCCATCCCCTAAGGTTGGTTTGCATATTCTGGCATCGTCAGCACAGCATATCACACCAGATCTAGAGGCCCTCCACCTCATCCTCCTTCGAGTAATCCGAAAAGCAAAGGAAAAGCTAAGATGGATGATCTGAGTGGTATCCGAAAAGAAAATGCTGAGAATATTGAAACCTCCGACGGCTGGAGTACTCCGGCCCAGAATGATTTGCTCCTACGATTGGAGCAAAACATACTGGAGTTGCAAGGAGAACTTGAGCAGGTCCGCAACTTCGCAAACCTCTCCCTCACCCTAAACGTCCAAGATGTCAACCAACAAAATGCTCAAAACTCAGTACCTATTCAAAATACGCCGAACAAACGTCCACAAAATCCTTCCGCACCCCATCAATATGCAACTCCTCCCCAAAATCCTAATCCTTCACCAGTACCCACTCCTCCTCAGCACCAACATATTCCTACGCAGTACCCTTAAACAACTTACCATACTCCCCAGAATATGCCGTGGTCTATCCCTGATCTGCAAAAATTCCACTAACGATCACCACTACACTCCAACGCCTGGCACCCACCAAAATAATCCCATATACGTGGAAGCCTTACCTCACTCTACTCAACCAACATCATACGCTCCAAAATTTGCCGAGAAGGACCTACTCGTTAAGAACATGGCTGAAGAGCTCAAGAAGCTCACAAGCCTAGTTTAGGGTGTCGAAGGAGTCAAAGGAATTGAAGGTCTGAATTATGAATACATATGCATTCAGCTAGGCGGAACTGGCGTAGGGTTACAAACCTCCTAAGTTTGAAATGTTTTACAGAATAGGTGACTCGAAAGTGCATTTAAGAACATACAGTGATAAACTCGTGGGTGTTGGAAAAGATGAAAGGATTCACATGAAGCTGTTCATGAGGAGTCTCACGGGAGATGCCCTATCTTGGTATATCGGTCAGAATCCCAAGAAGTAGGTTAATTGGGTAAGCATGGCGTCAACTTCATGGATCGATTTAGGTTTAACATAGAGAATGCACCGGACGTCTTCTACATACATGGCATCAACTTCATGGATCGATTTAGGTTTAACACAGAGAATGCACCGGATGTCTTCTACATACAGAATCTAAAGAAGAAACCAATAGAGACTTTCTGCGAATATGCTACTCGATGGAGGTCAGAAGCTGCAAAGGTCAGGGCGGCATTAGATGAAGAGAAGATGAACAAATTCTTCGCCAGGGCCCAATATCCCCAATATTATGAAAGGCTAATGGTCATCGAAAATCACAAGTTCTCCGACATCATCAAACTCGGAGAAAGGATTGAAGAATGAATCTAGAGCAGGTGGTGACCAATTTCGAGGAATTACAGGCCACGAACAAAGCATTGCAGTCAGGGGGTATATCAAATAAGAAAGAAGTAGGGGCAGTAATGGTGGCCCAAGGTCCAAATCTCCACTCACATACCAGACACCACAACCTACATACCAAACCTCACCTCCCAGATATTTTCAACCCGCTACCGCCTATCACACTTATAACACCCAACCAACATATTACCATTCGCCTCCAACCCATCAAAACTATCAAGAACCCACACCCAATATTGATCGCAGACCGCCCAGAAAATATACCCCTATTGCTGAACCCATTAACCAACTATATGAAAGATTGAAGTCTGTTGGATATGTTACCCCCATTCTGGCATGAAAGTGCATACTATGGATGAATGCCTCACCCTGAAAGATAAGATTCAAACCCTGATTGATACAAAAGTCATACAAGTAAAGGAAGCCACGCCACATGTCCGCAACGATCCCCTCCCAGATCATAGGGGTGAAGGGGTAAATGTGATAGAGAATGATGAAGAATGGGATCCTGAGGGGTCAATCGGGCTTATTCGGGAAGGTGATGACCCTAACTCCTATTGTGCTACAGATACAGCCACCAGTCGAAGTTGAAGTAGCCGTATCAGTCCAGTTTGAAATTGAAGTAACAACATCTGCAACTGCACTAGCTCCGTTTGGAGTAGAAGTATCCACACCCTTCACTGTGACAGTAGCGCCCACACCTCATTTCATGTCCAACGCCATGCCCTAGGATTACGTTGCCGAAGCTAGGAGAAAGGGAAAATCAAAGATGGAAGAATGTGGCGCCGCACATGGACTGACCAGAACTGGAAGGATCTATACACCCGAAAATTTGGGAGGATCAAGCAAGGAAGCTGCTACCAAACAACCCGTTATTGAAACTGGTCCAGACGATCTTTGGAGGAAAGTACAGGCAAGAGAGTACTCTGTCGTTGATCATTTGAACAAGACTCCCGCTCAGATATCCATCCTATCGCTGTTGCAAAATTTTGAGGCGCATAGGAGTGCTCTGATGAAGGTGTTGAATGAAACTTACATACCCAACAACATCACCAGTGGAGAGATGGCCAACATCGTAGGGCAAGTACTAGAGAGTCATAAGATTACCTTCCACGAGGATGAACTACCACCTGATGGATTAAGTCATAACAGGGCATTATATCATAGTACAGTCTGAGGACAAATTCATCACCATGGTCTTAATAGATGGGGGTTCAAGCCTCAACATTTGTCCATTGACTACTCCGAAAAGGTTGGGCAAACACTTCCATGAGATACAAGCAGGAAATATGAACGTGAAAGCATTTGATGGATCTCATAGGGCCAAGACTGGGGAGATTAACCTTTGTGTCGCAGATGGGACCAACTTGGTTCGATGTCGAGTTCCAAGTACTAGACATATCAGCTACATACAATCTTCTAATCGGAAGACCTTGGATACATGCCGCTGGGGCTGTGGCTTCCACACTACACCAGGCCGTGAAATTCAAATGGAACCATCAGGAGGTAATCATTCACGGGGATGGAAGTAACCCCATATACACCAGTCAAACTGTTCCGGTAGTCGAGAATATAAGAAGGTTGGGTGGAGAGACTTATCACCGCATTGAGTGTTGCGGCCAAACGCACTCACGCAAGTGCACGTGATTGTCAAGTAATAAAGTAGTGAGTAGAGTATCGTTCCCACGAGGACTTGTGATTAACTATTAACTAAATTAGACTATCCTAATTATCTATAAAAGAATTAAACCTGGAAGTATTTGATTCTATACTAATTAAATAAAGAAATATAAATAACGACTTTAAACAGAGGAAGAGCAGATTTTTATGATATCAATGTAATAAAAATGATCTAGGATTATGGTCTATCTAACATTCCTATTGTATTCTTCAATTGAATTGTCTAATTAATTTATCTAGTTTATTGGTTGACAGGGTTAATATTGCTCATAAGAATCTGTCGAGTCCTTACTCGCCTATTCAAGCTAACCTAACGCCTATATGTCTATGGAGTTAGAATCAACAAGAATGCATTTATAATTCATGTAAATCAACCAAGCAAGGCAATTAGGTATATGTCTATCCTAATTGCGAATCCGTTCCCCGATACCCAGGTTCAAGAACTTGCTCTACTCAATCCTATATGCAATCTAGAATTCCCACTTTCGAGTTCAATTCAAGATTCGTAGATAGTATTCTATTGGTGATCAAGCAATCAAATAATTAAGTGCAGGATTGAATAAATAAACCAATATAATAAACTAAGAAATCAAAATCAACATCCGAATAACAATAGTCATGAAAGAACTACAGCCCTAGAACGTGAAGTTTAGCTCCACATAGACATGGTAGCAAAACAACAAATAATACAAAGAAACATAAAAATTACTAAGTTGGTGGAAAAAAAGATGAAACCCGGCCTCCACGGAGGCTCTATGCTCTCCCTTGGTCAAAAGTTCTTCTCAAAAACGTTCACCCTCCCTCAAAATACCATTTTTCCATGTATATATACCATGTGGGGTTGGTCCCAAACAACTATACCTTCTCCAATGGGAAAAAGGACACTTTTCACGGGTTTGACTAGCGCGATCGCACTAGTGGTCGTGCTAGTGGCCAGTGTTCTGCCTGACGAGCACGACCTGAGCGCGATCGCGCTATTGACGCGCATTTTTCACCCTGTTCCCTTTCGAATTTGGAAAAACGTAAAACATGAAAGTTGTAGCCCTTTGAGTTAGCTGTCCAACCATATATTGTGGAGCCCAAATGGATTCTAAGAAAAAAGCTATATCTATTTTACTAGATAGTGTGCAATATGCCTACTGGAGTTTTCGTTCGCTCTAACTATCATCCGTTGACCCCCAAACACGATCCCGGCTTAATTACTTGAACGTTTACTCAAATTTTAAAGCTCCAAATCACTTGAATTCATTCCATAACATCTACATAGCTCGGAATCACTCCTACAAAGCATAAAACACACCATTAGTGCAAAACACTAGCAATTAAAGCTCAAACTCAATTAAAGTGCAGTAAATTAGAGTGTAATAATCGACTAAAATACATAATTATAACCTATCATCATTGAGCATGTCAACGAAATTGAGAAGGACAAGTGGTGTAGTAACAAAATAGAAAGCATACTAGCATGGTGCGGATATGAACCCGGCAAAATGCTTGGGAAGAAACTCCAGGACATCACCAAACCGATACAGTTGAAACGTCACGGCATAGCTTTCGGGCTGGGATATCCATACACTTGGCAAGACTATAATGATTGGTCGCCACCATGGCGTGGTCCTTATTACCCTCTCGAGCAGCTAGTGTCACATCTGAGTCAGACTTTTCACCAGGCCGATACAATATGGGGATCTGCAGAGGAAGAAGCTTTGGTTGGGTTGAAATTTTTTTCCTAGAAGACGAGAATATGGATTGAATGTGATAGTTGATGAGCAGGAGGAGGAAGGCCTCACCATTCAGACCGTGGAGAAGGGAGCTGTCCTCAAGAATTGGACTGTCACACCATCCCGGGCCTGCCCAGTTCCTGGGTAGCTTTGGCAATTAGCCTGATTTGTTTTAATAGCCATGCTAGGCATTTAAGATATTTTCAGTAATTTTGTTTAAAAGACGTATTTTGTTTGGAAATAATTGCTCGAGTCATCGAGCCGTACCTATTTTGGATATTTTCAAATTTAATTAATGCATTGTTATTTAGTATTCATTATTATCTTTCACATTTTTCTTCTACAGTATTATTATAACTTTTCCTGATGACTGTGACATGTAATGAGATAACACAATATAAGGATAGCGACTCAGAAGAAGAGGATGAAATACCTGAGGAAGTTGTCAGAGAAGTTGAGAATTTTGAGAACAAACCTAAGTCCAATATGAACGAAACCGAAGCAATCAATTTCGCCGATTCTGAGACCGACAAAGAGACTCACATAAGCACTCACTTATCACCATCAGAGAAGGATGAATACACTCATTTCCTAAAGGAATACGAGGATATTTATGCGTGGTCATATGATGACATGACCGATCTGAGCACATCCATAGTGGCTCATAAGTTGCCTACCAATCCAATGTGCCCGCCGGTGAAGCAAAAACTCAGAAAGTTCAAACGAAACATGAGCTTAAAGATCAAGGAAGAAGTCACTAAGCAAATCAAAGCCAAAGTCCTCTGGGTAGTTGAATACCCAACCTGGCTGGCCAACATCGTACCAGTTCCGAAGAAAGATGGAAAAGTAAGGGTGTGTGTTGACTATCGAGATTTAAACAAAGCAAGCCCAAGGACAATTTCCCACTGGCAAATATACAAATTCTGATCGACAATTGCGCCAAGCATGAACTCCAATCCTTTGTAGATTGCTTCGCAGGTTACCATCAGATTTGGATGGACAAAGAAGACGCAGAGAAAATAACATTCATTACACCGTGGGGAGTGTACAGCACAAAGTGATGCCATTCGGTCTAAAGAATGCTGGGGCTACCTACATGAGAGCCATGACAACCATCTTCCATGATATGATACACAAGGAAATAGAGGTGTATGTTGACGATGTCATTATCAAATCCAAGAGGGCCGCAGATCACATAGCAGACATGAGGAAGTTCTTTGACAGGCTAAGAAGATACAATTTAAAGCTGAACCCGCAAAATGTGCATTCAGGGTTCCTGAAGGAAAGCTGTTGGTATTTATTGTTAGCCGCTGAGGGATCGAGTTGGACCCATCCAAAGATAAGACTATCTAAGAGTTACCACCACCAAAGAGCAAAAAGGACATGATGAGCTTCCTAGGGCGCCTCAACTACATCAGTCGCTTCACAGCACAGTCCACAGTAATATCTGAACCCATCTTCAAAATGTTGAGGAAGGATGCTGAAACCAATTGGACCGAGGATTGTCAGAAGGCTTTCAACAAAATCAAGGAATATTTGTCTACACCGCTAGTCCTAGTCCCGCCAGAACCTAGAAGACCTTTGCTACTCTATCTGTCCCTATTAGATGGGGCTTTCGGATGTGTTTTGGGACAACATGACGAGACAGGAAGAAAGGAGCAAGCCATATACTACTTGAGTAAAAAGTTCACACCTTATTAAGCACGGTATTCTCTGCTGGAACGTACTTGCTATGCTTTGACATGGGCAGCTCAGAAATTGAGGCATTACCTCCGTGCCTATACCATATACCTCATATCCAGGATGAACCCTATGAAGTACATCTTTCAGAAGCCCATGCCAACCGGGAAGTTAGCCATGTGGCAGATATTGTAATGTGAGTTCGATATCATCTATGTAACTCAGAAGGCGGTCAAAGGACAAGCATTGACAGACCATCATGCTGAAAATCCCGTGGGAGGAGAATACGAACCATTAAAAACGTTTATTCCTGATGAAGAAGTATCATTCGTAGGAGAGGACATTGCTGAAGCCTACGACGGTTGGAGAATGTTCTTCGATGGGGCTGCAAATTTCAAAGGAGTGGGCATTGGAGTAGTTTTGGTATCAGAAATAGGTCAACATTACCCGGTATCCGCAAAGCTTAGGTTTTCGTGCACCAACAAATTGGAAGAATATGAGGCTTGCATCATGGGGCTCAATTTGGCCATCGATATGAATATACAAGAGTTGCTGGTAATTGGCGATTCGGTTCTTGTGTCATGTGCTACGAAAAACACCAAGATACTACCATACCTGTGTCATGTGCAGGAATTGATGAAGAGGTTCACAAAGATAGAGTTCAAACATGTTACAAGAGTCCAGAACGAGTTCGCAGACGCACTGGCCACCTTGTCCTCAATGACACAACATCGTGATAAGAATTTCATCGATCCCATCCCGATGAAAATCCATAACCAGCCGTCTTACTATGCTCATGTCGAAGAAGAATCGGATGGAAAACCTTGGTTACACAACATCAAAGAATATTTGGCAAAAGGAGAATACCCAGAACAGGCAAACCATACTCAGAAATTCACTCTGCGGAGGCTGTGCAATCACTTCTTCCAAAGCGGAGGGACCCTGTATAGAAGAACTCCTGATCTAGGACTGTTAAGGTGTGTTGACGCAAAAGAGTCTTCAAGCTTGCTCGAGGAGATACATACCGGAACCTGCGGACCACATATGAACGGTTTTGTTCTAGCCAAAAAGATACTCAAAGCAGGATATTTTTGGATGACCATGGAAACAGATTGCATCCAGTATGTCCAGAAATGCCACCAATGCAAGATACATGCAGACATGATAAAGGTACCTCCAAACGAGCTCAATGCAACAAGTGTACCTTGGCCTTTTGCTGCCTGGGGAATGGATGTCATCGGTCCGATCGAGCCCACCACTTCTAACGGGTACCGGTTCATTTTAGTGGCTATCGACTATTTCACAAAATGGGTAGAGGCTGCATCTTACAAAGTTGTAACCAAGAAGGTCGTCACAGATTTTGTCAAGGATCGTATTGTTTGTCGATTCGGAGTTCCCGAGTCCATTATTACTGATAATGCCGCCAATCTCAATAGTGATCTGATGAAAGCCATGTGTGAAACCTTTAAAATCAAGCACAAAAACTCTACAACATATAGGCCTCAAATGAACGTGTCACGATCGAAAACCACCCCGGTCGTGATGGTGACTATCATGGAACTAGGCCATCCAACACATCCCCAAATAATTTTGATATTTCATTTAAAAACCAGATATTAACCTTTTTATGCTGAAATCCCGTAAAAGAAGTTAAATTCAAAAAAAACAAAATGCGGAAAATACAAGCCCGACCTCGGGTGTCACTAAGTCATGAGCAGAAATACTACAACTGTTCGAAATAAACAAGACTAACATAGTCTGAGAATAGCCAACAATACACTAAGAGGAAGATAAGGATGGAGAACAGCGGGACTGCAATCACCAAGCAGCTACCTCGCTATCTCTAATGAAAACCCGCGACCGATAATGATCAACAACCGCTACCGCGGCCCAAGATTTGTGGATCTACACATAAGGTGCGGGGGGTAACGTGAGTACACCAACTCAGTAAGTAACAATCCCAAACTATGGACTGAGAGGTAGTGACGAACTCAACCTCTTCATAAAATAATAGGAATATCGTATATAAATGTAGGCATGCTTCCAATTTAAATAGGCAATTCAAAATAGTGAATAGAGCAGATATGGACATGGTAAAGAAATGTGACTCTGCTATATCTGCATGTCAAATCACATGTTGTATGAAATGCACTATGCTGAGTGCCTCATGTACCCACAATCTCAAATGTCGTCCACTCAGTACTATATATGGCTCATACGGCCCAAGGAAGATCCATCCCGGAATATATACGTCTCTAACAGCAGTCACTCAGTACTGAGGAAGGCCAATCCAGCCTATGGAGAAGATCCATCTCCAGAAAATAATAATGATATCAACCTCACAACCGCTCGGTACTGTATATGGCTCACAAGGCCCAGAGAAGATCCATCCCGGAATATATACACATCACAGACCATCGGTCTCCAGTACCGAGGAACAGGACAATTTAGCCTCATGGAGAAGATCCATCTCCATACCAAGGGAAGATCCATCCATGAATATAATCAATTGCGCTCAATGGGGGTGTGTTACAGACTCCGGAGGGGCTCCTACAGCCCAAGCGCTATCACAAGCCAACGAAGGCATATATCAATAAACTGTTGCGGCGTGCATACCAATCCCATAACTGTCACTCTTAATCAGGCTCTCGGCCTTACTCAGTCATCACTCTCCAGTCTCACCCACGTGCTCACAATGCATGAAACTAGCTTGAAACAATGATGTGATGTGTAAAATAAATAACAACTGAGACTGAGATGTGATATTAAATGCATAAATATGACTGAGTACATAATATCAATGAAATCAGTGAGATGACAGCAAGAAACGACCACTCGGGTCTCAACAGTATCGGTGCGAAGCCCTAGCATGATAACTACCATGATTTACAGTTCATTTACTTAATCACATGGAGGAATACACAGATATCAACAGGATAAAATCACTAATCGGTTCCATGGAATGAACCAGGTCATAAATTCTCACGGTGCACGCCCGCACGCCCGTCAGTTGGCATATGTGTCACCTCAATATCATCATATAGCACATAGTTCGGGGTTTCGAATCCTCAGAACCATGTTTGGAAGCGTTACTTTCCTCAACCAAGCCAAAATCCTACTCTGCGATGCCTTTGCCTCTCAAATTGGCCTCCGGATGCTCCGAATCTAGCCACAAACAATTCGACAACACAAGTTGAAGGAATCAATCCCATAAGAAAATACTAAGCTTAAGGCCAAAAGTCAAAAAGTCAACTCAGAAGCCAGGCCCCGAGCCCACATCTCGAAATCCGACCAAAGTCATAAAATCCGACAACCCACTCGATTACGAGACTAACCATACTAGTTTCACTTAATTCCGACATCGAATAAACTTTCAAATCCCAAAAATTAATTTTATGAAGTTCCACAATTCTTCCCAAATTTTCATCCAAAATCTCTACTCAAATGATGAATCCAACAATATAATCATGTATTTTAGCCAAAATGGAGATAGAATCACTTACCCCGATGGTTTTCTTAAAAATCCCTCGAAAAATTGCCAAAGCCCGAGCTCTCTATGTCTAAATATGAAATAAAACCCCAAATCTCATATTTATAGTGCACCTCTCGGATTCTCATCAGTGCTGACCGCGGAAAATCACCGCTGACCGCGCTTCTGGTGGCTGCACAAATATGCCTTAGTATTTTGGCCATAACTTTCTCTATTGAAGTCCAAATTATGATTTCTTTACCTCTATAGAAACTAGACATGTAGGGAAATAACTTTCGTTCTTGAATCATCTCAAAATTCCTTGTAGATCAAAAGATATAGGCTTCCGAAGTCGGACAAACGAACCTGCGGATTCTCCCCTGGACCGCCTCAGCGCTCCTTTTTCCGCCTCAGCGGTAAAACCTCCGCCTCAGCGGTAAACCTCCGCCACATCGGTGGATTTAAACACCAGGACCATTGCCCGAGTTCCGGTAATGCCCGGACTCGCTCAAAACTCACCAGAAACACACCTGAGGCCCTCGGGACCTCAACCCAAACATACCAAAACCTCCCATAACATCATTAAAACTTAGTCGACCCTTCGAATCACTCGAAACAACACCAAAACACCAAATCATCTTCGGATTCAAGCTTAAGAACTTAGGAACTTTCAAATTACACAAACAACGCCGAAAACTATCAAACCACCTTCGAATGACCTAAAATTTTGCACACACGCCATGAATGACACAACGGACCTACTCCAATTTCTGAAATTCCATTCCCACCCCGATATCAAAATTTCCACTGCAGATCGGAAATGCCAAATTTCCAATTTGCCAATTCAAGCCTAAATCTACCACGGACCTCCAAATTCCATTCCGGACGTGCTCCTAAGTCTAAAAATTGCCCAACGGAGCTAACCAAATCATAAAAATCCAAATGCGATATCAAATACTAAGAAGTCAAAACTTGGTCAAACCTTTCAAATTTAAAGTTTCAACTGAGAATTATTCTTCCAAATCTATTCCGATTATCCTTAAAACCAAAACCGCGATTTACACAAGTCATAATACATCACACGGGGCTAGTCATGCCCGAGAACTGGCGAGTGAAGTGCAAGTGCTCAAAATGACCGGTCGGGTCGTTACATCCTCCCCCACTAAAACATACGTTTGTCCTCGAACGTGCCCGGAGTTTTTCCGAAAAACCATCAAATCACTGTGTAACCTTACCATGCATATAACCGAGGGTGATACCACGTCACCCTATCCCATATAGGTCCGATAACAGAAAATAACTGAAATTTAATAATTCAACCTAGCTCATAAACCTTAGAAAAAAAATTCCACTTCCGGAATTATCTATAAGATCAGAATCTCATATCTACACACCGAATAAATCTGAACACGCTGTAGCAAGCCCTAACCACAATTCAAGATGGTATTCACAGGATATACCATGCCACTCGAACACTCATAGTGAAAACTTCAAATCACAGCCACTGCTCAAACAACCGAATACCAATAATAAACCGCTTATCGAATAAAGTCTCATTCCAACACATTCATACCTCCAACGATGAATGAAACATACAGTAAGTCATAACCATCCCTTAGATCAACCAGTCATGGGGCTCCCTCTCCTTCGGCATGGACCATAGTAATTTCTAAGCCGAAACCCGATATTGTCCTTCCAACATGCTGAAATTGAATCCGATAGTATTCAATCTAGTTCCCAATGACCTCAATCTCATCTAACACGACTACCCTATTGACATGACACATCAATACCATCTAATGCCATAACCCGTGCAATCCGTGCACCAAGAAGCAATAACCCAATGTACTCAAATCATGAAAAATGACTCAAATGAGAGAGCTGTACCGCAAGCTCACCAGTATCACCACAACTTGATACTAAGAACTCATCACACAACGTGGAACCAGAACACACGAATCTAACCCGAAGGATCATACCTCCACATAACTTCGCTGGAATGCGCGATCCTATCCAAACACTGGCCCACATGAAACACCTTAAGTCACCATGCTCAAAATCAACAACCACGCACAATTTGATGTCTCGTACCAAAAGCAAATCATCATAACCACGGCGAAGCAAATGACATAACACCACACAAACCCGAAAGGACATAACCAATACGCCATCCACCGAGCAATACCCAATACTCTTCCCGCTCGAAGTCCACTATGAGGCCCTAATAGGACCCCACCATACGTGCCTATAACCAACAAATCATAATGACTCGCAACACAGAAAGGTAACTCATAGATCACTCCAGAACACGAATAAGCTCAACAGCAATCGAATGGCACATCCCCCAACAATAGCAGTTTGGAGTCAACAAAGCCGACTCGATGCAGAACACACATCCGTATTGGCCTACCAATGAACCCCTTATCAAGGAGTTCCAGAAGCTGCTCCTTCAACTCTGCCAGTGCCGTATGATACGGTGCCCGGCACCAAATCATTATCGAAATCAACAACCCTATCCGACGACATGCCCTGCAGCAAGAATGACATCCGGAAAATCCCTCACCATCGAAATTGAATCAATGGTAGGAGTCTCTGCACTGACATCCCTCACGAAGGCCAAATAAGAAAGACAACCCTTCCCAACCATCCACTGGGTCTTCAAAAATAAAATCACCCTACTGGGTACATAACACGTCGAACCTCGCCACTCAATCCGTGGCATCCCCGACATAGCCAATGTCGCCATCTTAGCGCAACGGTCCAGAATAACATGACATGGAGACAACCAGTCCATACCCAATATCACATCCAAATCTGACATACGAAGCAACAAAGGATCCACTCGGGTCTCAAAACCCCCGATATTCACCACACAAGGCCGATACACGCGACCCACAACCACAACATAACCTGTCTATGAGAACTCCCGGTCTCTAATCCATGAAGCACACAAATCACCATATCCGATCCCAACTCCACTACCCGAACATCTAACACACATTTGATACTCGATCATTCCACAAGGGATACTCTTACAATTCTTCTGTGCTACCAAGAAAACTTGAATATCAGCAGTCGATCAGATAAGAGAGTGTCGCACTACCAACGAAGTATCCATAACTCAAGCACATCGCCCTTTCTGAAATGTATACCCTCATCAAGCCACATCAATCAATGATCTTATTTATCTAGTCATCTGAAATTATCGATGCTACCTAAGAATCTATGACCTTCCTTTCAAAACTAAATCGTGACCCTACACATGCAAAACCTCAACCCCACACAACATACCGCATATACCATACCATCCTATTATAAATATGAGAACGTCGTAATCCACTACGAGCTGCAAGCAACTACGTACTCAGCCGGCCAAGAACTTTCCATTTGATCCCATATAGAAGAAAATCACTATACATCATATGCTCCTCACGCTAGTAGAAAATATGCATCTCTAACCGTGGTAGAAATCATCAAGAACTCTCCGAATCCCATTTGCACAAAGCCAAACCATCAGGACTGACTTCTTCTAAATCAACCCAGCTACGCAAACCATCAAAATCTAAGAGCATTGTCACGAAACACCTGTAGAAACCCACCGCATCATATGAAGCCAAGAACCGATCCTATCCATTACCATGCCGATTCAACCTACTACCAAGCTGTCCCAATTCTCCAAGATCCTTCCGAATTACCTTCAAATTTATATGTTTCCTTGCTAGTACACCACTATCCTTAACTAATACTTGCCCCACAACTTTAGCATAAAACCACACCCCTAAGGCTCATAAATCGTTTTATCCTTCTGAAGCACCCCCAAAAGTACCACAACCGAGATACCCTCTCTAAAGGGACCTTCTGCGAATCTAAAGTCATTACATTCTCCTACCTGATACTGATATATAGAATCTATAATGATGTAGAAATGACACAAGTCCTGACATCCTCCCATATAAATCTCAGTTTCTAGCCAACGCACATCCTGAAGATTCCCAATTGCCACGTATAAGTCTTGAATTCATTGGAACCATTCTTGATAGTCATCCACTCTGCTCAAATCTCAATTAGACTGACCAAACGGACCGAACGACCTATGCCCCATTAGCAATCCAACACCGAAGGAAGTAACCCATTCTTCTAAGCCGTCGAGCGATTTTTCCTACTCCATACACGTTACATTCCTCACAACAACTACTAAATCATCCAATGTTCATCGTATGCCCATATAGCATAACAAAACCCTTGTCAAAAATTTTCTTTACTCAAGTCATCCTCAATCTCAACCTCTGTAAGCCATAACCGATTCACTAGCCTAACCCCAAATTGGAACCAACACAACACATAATCGCGCAATCAACTGATCAATAGCAGACTTCCCCACTTGGCTCAAAGCCATGGATTAGTACACACAAAACTCATACTGCCCATACTCTATTACTGCCATAATACCATAGTGATATTCAACTAGATCCTCTCGTAAGCTCAGGCAACACAAAACTACCTTGTTTTTCAAATCATCTGCAAATCTCGCATTCACCCTCGTGACAGTCAAGCCCACTCTCATACACGATCCAAACTCAAATCCCCTCACACATATTTTACTGGTAAAAGAGGACTTACAACAAACAACATAGGGATCACGCCCTCAAGACACCCCGCAGGAGATAACCCACCTGCTTAGCCTTAAACCGGTATCTCTCTATACTCTTCCGTAATCATAACTATTACACAATAACTCAATCTTCCTGAGTCTGAACTTGTATCACAACATGAAATCTAATTCACTTCCCAACTAGAAAATATAAAAAGGTCCTTCAACACACCTACAACTCGGGGCTATGTATCAAAACACGATGGAATTCAAGCACCAGATAGTTCTTTCTACCCTCAAGCAGACTCTCCTCGTCACATTCAAATCATATTAACACATCTTGCAGTCACATCATACTCACCACTTAGCTATCCAGTCATCATTTCCCCTAATAGGGACACTACCGAGCATATAAATCCAAAACTACGTGCTCACTCAATCAACAGCTCAGTGCTCAATGCACACGCAAAGCCTGGCCTCAAGACCTCCAGACTGGCCCAACATCAACACACAAAAATCACATCTTGCCCCTAAAATCAGGGAATCACAAACCGTGGATGCACAGCTGATATCGAGCGCTCATGTGTGCATACGAATACGTGGAAGTAATTCAAAGAGTTACACTTCAAGCTGAATAAATGTCGCACGATAAGAATTCAAGAATGTGAAGTTTCCTAAGGGTTCTGCAGCCTCTCGAAGATAAGTACAGACGTCTCTGTACCGATCCGCAAGACTCTACTAAACCCGCTCATGACTCGTGAGACCTATGTAACCTAGGCTCTCGTACCAACTCGTCACGACCCAAAATGACCCCGGTCGTGATGGCGCCTATCATGGAACTAGGCTAGCCGACACATCCCCAAATAATTTTGATATTTCATTTAAAAACCAGATATTAACCTTTTCATACTGAAATCCCGTAAAAGAAGTTAAATTCAAAAAAACAAAATGCGGAAAATACAAGCCCGACATCGGGTGTCACTAAGTCATGATTAAAAATACTACAACTGTTCGAAATAAACAAGACAAACATAGTCTGAGAATAGCCAACAATACACTAAGAGGAAGATAAGGATAGAGAAAGGTGCGACTACAATCACCAGGCAGCTACCTCGCTATCTCCAATGAAAACCTGCGACTTATATTGATCAATAACCACTACCGCAGCCCAAGATACCTAGATCTGCACACAAGGTGCAGGGGGTAACGTGAGTACACCAACTCAGTAAGTAACAAGAACAAACTATGTACTGAGATGTAGTGATGGACTCAACCTTTTCATAAGATAACAGGAATATCGTAAAGAACGTAGGCATGCCTCCAATTTAAATAGGTAGTTCAAAACAGTGAATAGAGCAGATATGAACATGGTAAAGAAATGTGACTGCTAACTCTGCATGTCAATGCACATGCTGTATGAAATGCACCATGTTGAGTACCTCATGTGCCCACAATCTCAAATGACTGTCCACTCAGTACTGTATATGGCTCATACGGCCCAGGAAGATCCATCCCAGAATATATACGTCTCTGACAGCAGTTAGTCAGTACTGAGGAAAGCTAATCCAGCCTATGGAGAAGATCCATCTCCAGATAATAATGTTATCAACCTCACGATAAATATAGAGATTTGAAAAAAAAAAATGCTCTCAACGCACGATAAGCCAAGGCAGGCTAACGTACACCACTGATGGCCAGGAGACGCAAGCAAGCAGCTCCGGCGACCGCTGCTACAACGCTGGTGAACTCGATGATGCAGACTATCACTCCGTTAACATTTGGAAGTTTCTTACCAGCTAGTTTTCAACCAATTGGTGAGGAAAGTGAGCTAAATGGAACGGAAGAGAGGAACAGTAACCGATGGAACAGTAAAATTGAAAATCCAACAAAGGAAGCTCAAAAGTGTAAGGATCAGCTGCCAATAAGTCCAAAATGACTACAATTCTCTGAGGTTGGATCTTCAAATCCAACTCCAGATCAAGATCTTGCAGCAAATGCAGAGATAAGGGTGGAGAAGACAGTACATGCAAAGGAGCCTCGACAACAGGATCGAAACTCTCAGATGGGGATGAGATTGGAATATGTTCCACCAAGTTACATGGATGGAAAAGTGGTCATCCAAATAGAGGAAGATGATGTGAGTGAGCTAAAGGAATATTGGAAACTGCTCTAATTGGCTATGTATTGGGAGATGCTCCATATGAGAAATCTATGGTGAGTTATGTAGAAACAGTTTGGGATTTTGTATCTAAGCCCAAAATTCTGTATCACCATGATGGCTATTATGTTTTTCGATTCACAACTGTGGATGATAGAGATACAATTGTTCAAGCAGGGCCGTATACATATCATAACAAGCCATTTATCTTACAGAATTGGGAGAGAGATTTCCATTTTGATCCTAAATGTATCACTACTATTCCACTGTGGATTCACTTTCCTAGTTTATCGGCTGGGTATTGGACTGCTGATGCTTTAAGTAAGGTTATCAGTATTGTTGGTATGCCAATGTACATAGAAAAGTACACAGCTGAATTGAACAAAATCTCTTATGCAAGAGTGCTAGTGAAAGTGGACATAACAAAGCCATTGGTAGAGAATGTTGAAATTATGACTCCCAATAGTATAAAACAACAGGAAATTTTATATGAATGGAAGCCAAAATTCTGCAATGAATGTTTGCATTTTGGGCATGATGTCATTGAATGCTGGAAGCTAAGTAAGCAGGAAGAAGATGCTGAATTCAAATCCCCTAAGAGAAGAAATAGAGGCAGAAGGAGGAGAGTTGTTTAGGAATGGAAGCCAAAGGATCAGCAGGAACAGGAAGAGAGGAATGGTGAGGTGACTGAAATTCAACCTCCAATAGAAGTTGACAAAGGGAAACAGAACTCTGAAGCTGATACAGATCAAAGAAGAAGGATGATACACAGAGATGATGACACTGAAAGACAGAATACTTCAATAGATCGGTAGGGTGAAATTGTTGAAGTTAGCAATGCTAATAGATTCAGAGTATTGTAGGAATATGGACAAACATCTACACAGGGAGGGGGTTTGAATCCAGACCCCAGACAACACCCACAATGATCATTAGTACTTGGAACATAAGAGGGCTGAACAAGCCCTATAAGCAGAAAGAATTAAAAACCTTCTGCAGAAGAATAAAATAGACATTTTAGGATGTCTGGAAACTAGAGTCAAAGAAAAGAAAGCAAAAAAGATTCTGTACAGGGTAGCAAAAGATTGGGGATACTGCTGCAACTATACAAAGGCTGAGAATGGTAGAATTTGGGTGCTATGGAAGACCAATCTTTCAGTCAACATAGTTCAAGTTCATGAACAATTCATTCATTCTATAGTGGATGACTCAGTGACTGGATACCAGATTATGTTGACAGTAGTGTATCCTAGAAACAAATTGTAGGAAAGAGCAAGTTTATGGTGTGACTTAGAACTGTTAGGGGGGCAGGTTCAACTTCCATGGCTTATAAGTGGTGACTTCAACAATGTCCTAACCACTGATAATAGGTTAGGACAACCAGTTACTATGAATGAGGTGAAAGAATTCAAGGATTGTATTGACTCTATGCAACTGACCCCATTGAAGACAAAGGGTTGTTTCTATACTTGGTGCAATAAGCAGCATGCAGATGACATGGTATACAGTAAGATTGACTGGGCCTTTGGGAACTTTGAATGGATCAAGGACTATGGGCATGTGGAAGTTGATTGCCTAGAACCCGGGGTGTCAGATCACTCACCTATAGTGGTCCAAATATGGAGAAGGAAGAATATATATCCTAAGCCATTCGAGTTGTATATGGTAACAATAGAACACAAGGAATACCAACCTATGGTGGATATAATATGGAAGCAGAAGCTGGGAAATGACCCTATGGACAGCATATGGCAGAAGTTACAACAACATAAAACTGAGACTAAAGGATTAAACAAGGAGATGACAAGCTATGAGACAAGATTGAATCAAATAAGACAACAGCTGGAATATACTCAGATTAATTTGAAGCTTGATCCCTTTAATCAGGATCTGATTGGGAAGGAAAAGCAGACCTTGCAGGAATTAGAGAAATGGAGTATAATAGAAGAAAGAGTTCTAAAACAGAAGGCAAGAGTAAACTGGATAGACTTTGGGGATTCAAACTCCAAATATTTCTTTGCACACCTGAAGATCAGAGCAAGTAAGAATTCAATTACTACTATGTATAATGATATGAGATCTAGAGTCACAGAACCTAAAGCTGTAGAAAAAGAATTCATCACCTTTTTAAGCATCTTATGGGAACTAACACTAGGATCAAACCATGTCCAAATACCAAATTCATCAAAGCGTGAGTATGCTTATCATTGGAACAACAACAGGATCTAATAAAGGAAGTAACATATGAAGAGGTTGATGAAGCAGTGAAAGACATGACAAAGGATAAAGCCCCTGGAGTTGATGGATTTCCAATAGAATTCTTTAAAAGGCACTGGGAAGAAGTGAGACAGGATATATATGATGTTGTACTGTTCTTTTTTCAAACAAGCAAGATGAAGCAAGAATGGAATTGCACAGCCATAACATTGATTCCAAAAGTTCCTGCACCTACAACTGTGAAAGACTATAGACCTATTGCTTGTTGTACTACTGTCTACAAAATCATTGCCAAGATTCTGACTAAAAGGATCAAAAAGGTAATTGAAGGTATAATTGGGAAAGCACAATCTGCATTCATAGAAGGGAGGAGCATTGTGGATAATATACTGTTTAGCCATGAGTTGTTCAATGGTTACAATAGGAAAGGCTTATCTCCAAGGTGTGTACTCAAGCTTGACTTAAGGAAAGCATATGATTCATTGGACTGGCAGTTCCTTAGATATATGCTCACAGATCTTGGTTTCCCTCAGAAATTCATTGTATGGATAATGGAGTGTGTGACAACAGTGTCCTATTCTCTAGTACTGAATGGAGGATTCACTAGACCTTTCCCTTCTAAGAGAGGTATAAGACAAGGAGATCCAATGTCTCCTTACCTCTTTGTGATTGCTATGGAGTACTTGCAGAGGGAGATGAATCAATTAACTATGCAGAAGGAATTCAAATTTCATCCAAAGTGCAAGAAGCTGGGAGTGACACACATTTGTTTTGCTGACGATTTGTTAATGTTTTGCAGGGGTGACACACAATCAGTTACTATAATGCAGGAGACTTTTAAGAGGTTTTCAAATGCATCAGGGTTGCAGGCAAGTGCAGAAACGAGTTCTATTTATATTGCTGGTGTAGCACAGCATATAAAGGTACAATTTATTGAGTGTATTGGATATGAAAAGGGTAGTATACCTTTTTAAATATCTGGGAGTTCCACTGTCTGCAAGAAAACTGAAAATTCATCAATGTTTGCCTCTGATTGAAAAGATTACAGAGAGAGTAAGATGCTGGTCAGCTAGGATGCTTTTATACTCAGGTAGAATTCAACTCATAAAATCAGTGTTATTTGGAATACAAACGTATTGGGCTCAAATTTTCTTATTGCCAAAGAAAATCATGAAGATGATAGAAACTATATGTAGAACCTTCTTGTGGACTGGCTCAACTGATTACTCCAGGAAAGCACTGATTGCGTGGGACAGAATATGTCAACCTAAAGCTACTGGTGGTTTGAATGTGATTAATATGAAGATATGGAACAAAGCAGCTTTATTAAAACACCTCTGGGCTTTGGCTATGAAGAAGGATACTTTATGGATTAAATGGGCTCATATCTACTACATAAATAGCAGGCCTATTGAAGAGGTAAGCACACCCAAAACAACAAAATGGGTGGTGAGGAAGATCATAGAGGCAAAAGATGAAGTTCAAAAGCTGAGGTCATTTCATAACAATCTCATAAACACACTGGACAGCTTTGTGAAGCAAGGCGAATTTCAGATACATAAAGCTTATGTCCAACTGCAGCCTCAATTCCCCAAAGTAGATTGGAAGAGTATTCATCTAAATGCACAAATCCATCCTAGGTTCAAGTTCCATCTATGGTTGGCTATCCACCAAAGGATAGCAACTGTGGATAGACTTGCCAAGTTTGGAATTCTAGTTCAGTTAGAATGTGTATTCTGTGCAAAGACTGTGGAAACATTTGATCACCTATACTTTGGTTGTCCAAGTACAAACAAGCTATGGGAAAGAGTATTGATTTGGACGGGCAATGCGAGACAGATAGGAAGTTGGCGGCATGAATTCAAATGGATAAGCAGTATGGCAACATAGATGAACTTTGCAAGGAAATTGCAATACATGTACACATACAAGGCAGAAAGAAGATCAAATGGCGAGCAGAATTGGAAAATTTAAAAAATACTCCTTAGTATAGCAATGTGTAATTAATGTCAGTATAGTATAGTTTTTACTTTGTAATAGTGAATAGGAGATTAATGGTCAGCATTAATCTGGGAATGTAAAGCCAGTTTTTTTGATGAAATAAAAGCCAAATTTTGTCAAAAAAAAATTAAAAAAAATGATATCAACCTCACAACCACTCGGTACTGTATATGGCTCACAATGCCCGGGGAAGATCCATCTCGGAATATATAGACATCACAGGCCATCGGTCTCCAGTACCGAGGAACAAGCCAATCCAGCCTCATGGAGAAGATCTATCTTCATACCAAGGGAAGATCCATCCCTGTATATAATCAACTGCGCTCACTGGGGGTGTGTTACAGACTCCGGAGGGGCTCCTACAGCCCAAGCGCTATCACAGGCCAACGAAGGAATACATCAATAAATCGTTGCGTCATGCAACCTGATCCGATAACTATCACTCATAATCTAGCTCTCGGCCTCACTCAGTCATCACTCTCCAATCTCACCCACGGCTCACAATACATGAAACTAGCCCGGAACAATGATGTGATGTGCAAAATAAACAACAACTGAGATTGAGATGTGATATGAAATGCATGAATATGACTGAGTACATAATATCAATGAAATCAGTGAGATGACAGCAAGAAACGACCAGTTAGGTCTCAACAGTATCGGCGCGAAGCCCTAGCATGATTTAAAGTTCATTTACTTCATCATATGGAGGAATACACAGATATCAACACGATAAATCACTAATCGGTGCCATGGAATGAACCAGGTAGAAAATTCTCATGGTGCACACCCGCAAGCCCGTCACTTGGCAAGTGTGTCACCTCAATATCATCATATAGCACATAGTTTGGGGTTTCGGACCCTCTGAACCAAGTTTGGAAGCGTTACTTACCTCAACCAAGCCAAAATCCTACTCCGCGATGCCTTTGCCTCTCAAATTGGCCTCTGGATGCTCCGAATCCAGCCACAAAAATTTCGACACAATCAACACGAGCTGAAGGAATCAATCCCATAAGAAAATGCTAAGCTTAAGGCCAAAAGTCAAAAAGTCAACTCAGAAGCCGGGCCCTGAGCCCACATCTCGAAATCCGAGCAAAGTCACAAAATCCTACAACCCACTCGATTACGAGACTATCATACTAGTTTCACTCAATTCCGACTTCGAATCGGCTTTCAAATCCCAAAAATTCATTTTATGAAGTTCCACAATTTTTCCCAAATTTTCATCCAAAATCTCTACTCTAATCATGAATCCAACATTATAATCATGTATTTTAGCCAAAATTGAGTTAGAATCACTTACTCTGATGGTTTTCTTGAAAATCCCTCGAAAAATTGCCAAAGCCCGAGCTCTCTAGGTCAATATATGAGATAAAACCCCAAATCTCGTATTTATATTGCACCTCTCGGATTCCCATCAGTGCTAACCGCAGTAAAACCACCGCTGACCGTGGTATAACCACCACTGACTGCGGTAAACCACCGCTGACCGCGCTTCTGGTGGCAGCATAGACATGCCTTAGTATTTTGGCCATTACTTTCATTAGAGATGTTCAATTATGATTTCTTTGCCTTTCTGAAAACTAGACACGAATGGCTACAACTTTCGATTTTGCATCATCCCAAAATTCCTTGTAGATCTAAAGATATAGGCTTCTGAAGTCAGACCAACGAACCTGCGGATTCTCCCCTGGACCGCCTCAGCGGTAAAACCTGCGCCTCAGCTGTAGATTTAAACACCATGACTATTGCCTGAGTTCTGGTAATGCCCGGACTCGCTCAAAACACACCCGAAATACACCCGAAGCCCTCGGGACCTCAACCCAAACATACCAACACCTCCCATGATATAATTAAAACTTAGTCGAGACTTCGAATCACTCAAAACAACACCAAAACATCAAATCAACTTTGGATTCAAGCTTAAGAACTTAGGAACTTTGAAATTCCACAAATAACGCCGAAAACTATCAAATCACCCCCGAATGACCTGAAATTTTGAACACATACCACGAATGACACAACGGACCTACTCCAATTTCTGGAATTCCATTCGGACCCTGATATAAAAATTTCCAACGCCAACCAGAAACGCCAATTTTCCAATTTCGCCAATTCAAGCCTAAATCTTCCACGGACCTCCAAATTCCTTTCCGGACACGCTCCTAAGTCCAAAATTTCCAAATGGAGCTAACCAAATCATAAAAATCCAAATTCGATATCAAATACTAAGAAATCAAAACTTGGTAAAACCTTTCAAATTTAAAGCTTCAACTGAGAATTATTCTTCCAAATCTATTCCGATTATCCTGAAAACCAAAACTGACGATTTACACAAGTCATAATACATCACACGGGGCTAGTCATACCTGAGAACTGGCGAGCGAAGTGCAAGTGCTCAAAACGACTGGCCGGGTCATTACAGAACGGAGCTGTTGAAGCTGCCGACATGAACATCAAGAAGATACTGAGGAAGATGGTAGAAAATCACAAACAATGGCACGAGAAGTTACCCTTTTCCCTATTAGGGTACCGCACCACAGTCCGCACATCCACTGGGCCAATGCCCTATTTATTGGTTTATGGTACCGAAGCTATCATTCCCGCCGAGGTAGAAATTCCTTCTTTAAGGAAAATACAAGAAGCTGAACTTAGTGATGTAGAATGGATAAGGAGCGTCTATGAGCAATTAGCCCTCATAAATGGAAAAGGGATGAATGCAGTGTGTCATGGTCAGCTTTAAGAGATTAGAATGTCTAGAGCTTTAAACAAAAGGGTCAAACCAAGACAGTTCACACCGGGGCAGCTGGTGCTAAAACGGATATTCCCGCATCAGGATGAAGCCAAAGGGAAATTTTCACCCAACTTGCAAGGTCCTTACATGGTTCACCGGGTGCTGACAGGAGGAGAACTCATACTCGCAGAAATGGATGGAGAAATCTGGCCAAAGCCTATCAATTCAGATGCAGTCAACAGATACTATGTGTAAACTATTTATGTTTCTTCATATGATGTAACTGAACTACGCTTGACCTGATTCCCGTTTAAGAGGGGATACGTAGGCAGCCCTGTGGGTTAGGTCACCTCTTACTAAAATCTTCATTTCCCCAGAACCAGAAACCGGGGCAGAATTTTGAGGAGGGCCCTCAAAATTCTGGAACAAGTCCAGCCGACGCCATCATATGCAAGACAGCCAGGAATGGGTTAAGAAACTGGGGCAGAATTTTGAAGAAGACCCCCAAAATTCCTGAACAAGTCCAGCCGACGCCATCATATGCCAGACACACTGAAATCGATTAAGTAACCGGGGCAGAATTTCGAGAAGGATTCTCCGAATTTCGAAGCAGATACAACAAAATTCGTTGCACGTAGAACGACTAAAGGATCAAACTAGGGCAGAATTTTGAGGAGGACCCTTAAAATTCTAATGCACGGAAGCCTTAATATCTCTAAAAGTGTTACAGTCATTAGTTCATCTAAATTACTTGATATTATATACCACTATGTTTTCTAAAATAACTCTATTCCATCAAATAAGTGCATATCTTTCGAAGACATTATTTCTATGGCAGCTAGATGTTACCCAGGGCAACTTGAATAGGATCCCCAAACCAAAGCAAAGCAAAAAAGCAGATAAGGGCACGAACCACCCCCCTACAAAACTCACGATTTTTCTTTGGATACATGTACAATGAACATAACAGGAGTAATCGCAAATATACATATATAAAAATCACTATCCTCATAATAATCAAGCCACCAGACGCAAATATATCTCCAGCTAAGAAATATTCTACTCCTATTTGCTACTTGTTCACTGCATAAGGCTAAGCACTGCCTTCCCCTACATGAGACTAAGCCCTATTTCAAATCTTGCATGAGGCTAAGCCCTGCCTCCATATTTGCATAAGGCTAAGCATTGCCTTCTCTTTGCATGAGACTAAGCCCTATCTCAAATCTTGCATGAGGCTAAGCCCTGCCTCCATATTTGCATAAGGCGAAGCCTTGCCTCCATATATGCATAAGGCTAAGCATTGCCTTCTCTTTGCATGAGACTAAGCCCTGTCAGAAATCTTGCATGAGGCTAAGCCCCGCCTCCATATTTGCATTAGGCTAAGCTCTACCTCCATATTTGCATAAGGCTAAGCCCTACCTCCATATTTGCATGAGGCTAAGCCCTGCCTTCATATTTGCATAAGGCTAAGCACTGCCTTCCCTTGCATGAGACTAAGCCCTGTCTCAAATCTTGCATGAGGCTAAGCCCTACCTCCATATTTGCATAAGGCTAAGCATTGCCTTCTCTTTGCATGAGACTAAGCCATGTCTCAAATCTTGCATGAGGCTAAGCCTTGCCTCAATTTTGCATAAGGCAAAACACTGCCTCCTCATGAGACTAAGCATTGTCTCCCTCTGCATACGTAATGCTTTATTTTCAATTTGCATAATCTTCATCTCTTGGAGCTAAGATGTGCCCCCAAACTATGCACGAGGCTAAGTGTTGCCTTGTTATTAACTTTGGTATCATGCTCTGCAGTTCATGGGCTGATGTATAGCCAACTTGTCTAAAGGCGTCATAGTCCGAAGGCATCATCCTCATAGCCTAAAGACACCATGTCATGGCCTGAGGATCTCTCAATACTGCACATCATTATTCAAAGGCGTCATGGTTCATAGGCACCATTTTCATGGCACAAGGACATCATTTCATGGCATGGGAATCTCTTATCTCATGATTCATGTCCCGGGACGTCATGGTCTAAGGACTTCATTTTCATTGTCCAAAGACAATCTTCATGGTCCAAAGGGAATTTGCATCATGACCCATAACCCATATCCCAATTTCCTATAACCCTCCCCAACCCGGATGGAATCCTGGCCGTTGATCTCAGAAGATCAACAGTCTAGGATCTATTTCCTTTTTAATTAGTCCCTAACCCCCTAAACCTAATCATTTTTCAAAATCCCGCCGACCCTGAATCCCTTCCTCCTCTCTTCTCTCTCAACCTCCCCTAATCCTAGCCCGCCGTCACCTGAACCCTATCAATCCATGGGGTTTCTCTTCGATCTTGGGCCTTATTTGGCCTCCTATCTCTACTGGTGTTATGACTTTCGTATTGCTTTATGAAATCTCAAAGAGATTCGAACCTGATTTGGTTTAAATCCCTTATGTCCTCGATGAATCCGTCTGTGTTCTTTCCTATGTATGTGAGTACTAATATCTTCGTGTTTATGGCATCAAATCTGTGGTTCCAACAAGATTTTTCTCACCTTTGTTTATTTTTATATATCCTAACCATTTCTGGCTAAATCCATTTAGATATGAAATGGCTTGAGTTTGTGTTTTCCCAAGTAAAGGTTAGTTTTGAAGACTGACAAATGAACTCAGGCATGAACTAGGTCCATCCCTTGTGTGCATAGAAATTGGCAGATTCGAGCATGTGGGATGCATGTGAAGGAGATAAGCTTAAATTGGTGTATTTAGTATCTCTATATAGAAAAGGTTGCATAATTGATAAGGTGAAGGACTCCTTAATCAAAGAGAACACTATCCAAGATAGGGAAGGAGTTAGAAGTTGAAATCAATTAGAATTCTTCCACCAAGGAAGAGTTGCATCAGAACTCTAGTTATTTTTTCATCTACTAACTCTATAAATTGCAGGATGTTCTCACATTATATGTGTTGCACAAAAACGCAGAAGTTAAACGTGAATTGAGAGCAAAATAGCAAGGCTTTTTGCAAGCAGTTCATGTGCAAACCTGAAGCTACATGAACCAGATTGAAGAACCAGCTCCATAAAGAGTTTTATGTTTCTTTCTTTATTTCTAGTTCAATTGTAGTAGGTGTTTTCATATTGTACCTTTCAGCTTTATCTAGAAGCAATAGTAATAGGTACTTTAAGTATTCAAGTTAGAGTTAACTTGAAGTTGTCGCAACAGTTAGAGGCTGGTCGTTACAATGGGATTAGAGGTAATCCTTAGGTTTACAAAGAGTTTTGTAAATGTTGTTTTGGCTCAGTGATTTAGTGAAGTGTTGGGGAAAATCCTACTCAGTAGCAGGTCGTGATTTTTTCACCTTTTGAGTCGGGTGTTTTCCACGTAAAGATACTTGTATTCTTTACTCTCTACATTTATTATTCCGTAACAGTAGTAAAAGGAACACATAGAAGAACCAGGTCCTTCCATAATCAGGTTAAGCGAAAAATTGGTCACCACACAAATCACCCCCCCCCTCTTGTGTGGTATTGAAGTGTAAAACTTCACTTGGTATCAGAACAGGTTATCCTTGAAGAGACTAACACCTTAGGGACAGATCAAGATGAGTGCACCACCTGGGAACCGGGAAGGACAATCCACTGTAAGGCCTCCACTCTTTAATGGCTAATACTACTCCTGGTGGAAAAACGGGATGAGAGATCACATCATCGGAGAGGATTATGAAATACGGGACATTGTTACCGATGGTCCCTTGGCTACCACGAAGAAGAATGATGAAAAAGTAAATGTGCCGAAGACTAGAGCTAACTGCAATGCTGAGGACTTGAGGAAGTGGGAAAAGAATGCTAAGGCCAAGAAATGGCTTGTGGGTGGACTTGGTCCAAAAGAGTACAGTCGAATTCAAAGTTGTACTCTGCTAAGGAAATTTGGGACACTTTACAAGTGGCTCATGAAGGAAGTGTGAAAGCAAAATTGGAAATCTTGACAAGGTTTTTGCCAGTTACTTGGGAAAGCAAAATCACTGCTATTCAGGATTCAAAAAACATTGCCACTCTCAAGTTAGATGAGCTAATTGGAAATCTCACTGCCTATGAACTTAGAAGGAACCATGAAGATGATGCACCCAAGAAGGAAAGGAGCTTGGCCCTCAGAATAGCTGAAGGTACAAATTTAGAGGAAGATGAAATGACTATGATCACAAGGGGATTTCAAGAAATATCTAATGAGAGGAAAGGGTTCTTCAAGAGGTAAAACCTTCAACAAACCAAGGGCCCCTGAAAAACAGACCAACGAGGGTTGCTACAAATACGGTAAGACTGACCACATGATCAAGAACTGCCCTCAGTGGGAAATTGAATGGAAGAAAGAAAGGGTTGAACGAAGAAACTGGAAGAAGGAACAAGTTCATCCCAAGAAGAACAAAGGATCAACAAAGGCTATGGTTGCGGCTGGGGGAGAAAGCTCAGATAAGGATTTAGAAGTTGAAGATGGAGAAGAACAAGCACTTATGGCCATTGGAGAATCAGATGATGAACAAGAGGTAAGTGTGATTCATCTCAAAGACAAGATTAAATTTTTGTCTAAAGAAAGGCCATCTGAGTTACTGCTAGATTTCATTGATGAGTCTGAGGTCATAAACAATGAAAAGGAACAACCGTGTAGGGAATGTGTAATCCTGAAAGCTAAGTGCAAACATCTGGAACTTAGGGCTAGTGAAAGTGATAGTAAAAATGCTGAGTTAAAGAACCAGGTTCATGAACTTGACACCACTGTCCTAGAGCTAAGATCTGAAATCTAAAACTGAAATTAGGAATAGGTAAAAAGAAAGCTGATCACACATAACTCACATTAGAAGAAAACCTAGGAAAAATGAAAGACGAGTTGTACAAAAGAGATGAGAAAATAAGAGTCCTTAAGGAGGATCTAAGCGAGGTTAAGCATGATCTAGACAAAACTTGTAAATGGAATAGGTCCTCCGATGCACTTTCATGGCTATATGAACACCATAGTAGCAATAAGAGAGGACTTGGCTACGGGACCCCTACACCTAAGTGGGATCCCAAAAGCAAGTACGTCATACTTCCTGAGAATAGAATCTGCACACACTATGGTAAGACTGGTCACTATAAAAGTGAATGTAATGCAAAAGAAAAGGCTAGTCAAAAGAATAAAATATTAGTTCAAAGGAAAAGTAGGCTGCTAGGATGGGCTAAAAATAATTTTATTCACCCTTTTGCGGGTCCAAGTAAAGGGGAGCAGCCAAATATGGTACATGGATAGCGACTGCTCAAAGCATATGACAGGTAGCAAGAACCAGTTCCTTTCACTTGAGGACCTCGAAGAAGGTAATGTCTCCTTTGAAAATGGGAAGAAAGGTGAGATCATTGGGGTTGGAAAGGTAGGTAAGACTGATTCTCACTCTATAGAGAATGTCTACTTGATGGATGGCCTAAAATACAGCCCAATCAGTGTATCACAACTGTGTGATAGAGGTAACTTAGTAACGTTCACCTCTACTAAATGTTTTGTGATAAATCTTAACACTGACAAGATTGTTTTGCAGGGAAAAAGAGTAAACAATATGTACATTGTAGATTTGTCCAAACTTTTAGAAAATGAACTCACTTGTTTAAGTGTGTTGGATATTGATCACCTCCTTTGGCACAAAAGACTTGGACATGCCAATCTAAGTCAACTCAACAAACTAGTCTCCAAGGACTTAGTGATAGGACTGCCTAACATTAAGTTCAAGGAAGACAAAGTTTGTGAGACTTGTACAAGGGGTGGTAAGAGATATGTTATGGTGCTTGTTGATGATTACTCTAGGTTTACTTCGACATTGTTTTTAACATCTAAAGATGAAGAATTTGACATGTTTACTTCTTTTGTTAGAACAACTCAGAAATAACTAGGTAATCAACTTGCATCAATTAGGTCTGATCATGGAACTGAATTTAAAAATGCTAAGTTTGCTGAATTTTGTGATGAACATGGCATAGATCATAATTTTTCTGCTCCTACGACTCCACAACAAAATGGAGTAGTTTAAAGAAAGTGTAGGACATTAGAGGAAATGGCTAGGACTATGCTACTTGCTAGTAAATTGCATCATAGCTTCTCGACAGAGGCTGTGAACACTGCATGCTACATCATAAATAGTTGCATGACTAGACCTCTTGTTAAGAATATTCCCTATGAGTCACTTAAAGGGAGAAATCTAAATATATCCCATCTTAGGACATTTAGATGAAAGTTCTTTGTGCACAATAATAGCAAAGACTCCCTAGGTAAGTATGATCCCAGAAGTGACGAGGGAGTATTCTTGGGATATTCTTCACATAGTAAAGCTTATAAGATATACAGTAAAAGAACTATGTGTGCAAAAAAATGTATATATTATTTTTTCAAAACTAGCATTCTTTCTGAGAGGCAGGAACAAAATAATAAAGAGATTGGGCTGATAAGAAATTCAAATGGTGAAACTACAGTCCAGCCTGAAGATGCATCACAGGAAGGAACAGGTGATGGAACAGGTCCTTCCACCCAGGGCAACATGACAGGGGGAACTGACTAGAGAGGAACTGATCCTCAAACCTCTAGGGAACATGTCCATGAACCTATTCCTCAGTAAAAAAACCAAGAAGGAAAATCCAAAGAAGTCCCACTTGACTGTTGTCAAGAGAATATTGAGATACTTGAAAGGTACCACTAACCTTTGTCTTTGGTATCCAAAAGGTAGTAATTTTAACCTAGTGGGATATGCTGACGCTGATTATGCAGGGTTCCTTGTGCATAGGAAGAGCACCCCAGGTATGGCATACTTCCTTGGATTATGTCTTGTGTCATGGGCTACCAAAAAGCAAAATTCAATGGCCTTATTTACTGCTGAAGCGAAGTATGTTGTTGCTGCTTCATGTTGTGCTCAATTCCTGTGGATCAAACAGCCATTACTGAACTTTGGAATTGATGTTGGTTGCATCCCAATTTTTTATGATAAAATTAGTGCTATTAGTATGACAAAGAACCCGGTTCATCATAAGAGAACTAAGTTCATAGATTTCACGCACCATTTTTTGAGGGATAACTATGAGAAAGGCTTGATCACTGTGGAGTTTTGTGCTACTAGCAACCAAATTGCTGACATCTTCACAAAATCCTTAAGTAGAGATCACATTGAGAGGAACGGGTTGGAATTAGGGATGATTAAGATCACCTAAAAGGACAAGTTCAAGGTTAAACGATAAAAATGAAAAAATTAGAAAAAAAAATTGGTTAGAAAGTCTGTAAATTGTGTATAATTAGATTAAATCTTGCTCAGTCTCATACTTTCCATAGTATACTCTTGTGCCATGCGTTAAAATGACTCATTAATCTCTAATGATATTTTCTCTATTTTGGCAAATTTAGACTCACGCAAGAGAATTATCTGTGAAGAACCTGGTTCATCAAGATAACACGATATGTTTTCTACACTCTGCATGATTTTAAATAACTATATTTGGATCATGAGCAGAGTCCTACCAAATACCAAACTCCTTTGGACTTATCCGTTACAAGTGAACCAGTCCCGTTCAAAAGAGTCCGAACCAAATGGAAGTACCTAGATTCTAGGGATACACTCCAACGTCTCTTCAAAACTGAATTTCAGTTTGATTAAACTTCTAAGAGTTTGTAAAGATGTAGTTACCCCTTCAATTATTCCCATGTATATTGATCAACTTTAGTGTATTCCTTACTTCATCTCTCTCAAGACGTCAAACACTCTCATTCTTCTTTCAGCTTCCAAATACAATCTAATTCTCTTCTCTTCCATACCCCAGCCCAGATATGTCAAACACCTCTAAAAATCCTTCATCATCACCACAGGAACCACTTCCATACCTTCTACCACTACTTCAACCACACCAATCTCTAAGAAAAGTAGAGTAAAGATGATGGCTCGTAAGATTTTCGCTGAAGGAGAGCAAATCAAGAAAATAAACAAGCAATTGAAAGCAGGTAGGGAAGAAGAATCCTAGAAATCTGAAGATTCATTTATGTTTGCTACTGAGGGGGAAGAAAGTAGGTCTTCCGAAACTGAACAGGTATCTTCTGATTCTAGAGTTACTCCTAAGACAATTTCTGAAGTTGCTACAAATTTGGAGAATAGATTTGTACTGGTAGGATCTATAGTAGGTGTTGAGACTACAGAATTAGGAGAAGTTGGTGGTAAAAATAAAAAGGGAAACAAAAAAGAGAGCAAGGGTGCTAGGAGTAGTGTGAAGGGAAAGGCTACAAGAGTGGTTGATTCTTCACCCACTCCTATTGGTTTAACAAAAGAAACTGGTGCAATGGTTGTTTAGGGAGAGGAATTTATTGAAATAGAAGGGAGTGTGAGTAAAACAGGGGGAAGTGGGTCTGGCGAAGCTGTTGAGGGGTTGGTTCAACTTGGGAAAAATATGGATGAACCTGTTCCATCTAAATAGGAAACCCCCGCAGACCTACTGATAGGGTTATCAATGACACCAAAACACATGCCATGCCCTATGGTTTCAGTCTCACAACTGTGCTTGCACATTTCAAGGTACCTATGAAGAAGTGAGAGGTTAGTACAAGTAAGGATCATTTTGGGGTTAATACTCTACTTGCTTACGATTATGAAGTCAATGTCATTCCTAATAAATCTGGTTCATCTAAAAAGACACCTATCAATAGCAAAGTCAGAGTCCTGGTACAGGAGAGTGAGGCAAAGGATGTTGAGATAGCAAGGCTGAAGACACGATTGGTTGAGGTAGAATCTGATATAGATGTTCTCAGAACTGAACTTGCAAGGGAAAAGGAGAAGAATGATGGAATTCTTCAAGAAATGCTGAAACTTCTCCAAGCAAATAACCCAGCCCCTACCTCTTCTAAGCCTTAAATCCTAGCCTAGTATAGATTAACCAGTGACCCAATTCGAGACTTTTTGTTTCTTTTGCTCAT
The DNA here is from genome assembly GCF_001879085.1 of Nicotiana attenuata. Classification (NCBI taxonomy): domain Eukaryota; kingdom Viridiplantae; phylum Streptophyta; class Magnoliopsida; order Solanales; family Solanaceae; genus Nicotiana; species Nicotiana attenuata. The sequence goes on along the minus strand of NC_031991.1, from coordinate 17,932,863 downwards.
GTTTTCAGTATTTTTATTTCTTCTTATGCTTTGTGGTCTAATCTTATCAATCATCAATGAAATTCACTATTTTTGCTCTAACTGTTTGTTTATATTTCTTTGATGGTTGAAAATCTTAGCTTGATCTATGATGATTAATCCATGTTTGCATTTACAATTGCCTCGGTGGCCATGAGTAAGTTTTAAAATCTGGTTATCTCACATTTTTATGCAACTTTTCGATGATGCCAAAAGGGGGAAAATAAATAGGTTGTGCTTTATACAAGTGATGTTTAGCTTTGAACAAGTGATGTTTATAACCTAATTAACTTGGTCCTTGATGATAAGTGATAAAAAGGAAAAATGTTTCTAACATTGTGTTGATGTTTAGCTGAGTTTAAACAGGGCCTAAGCGTATGAAAAGCACAGAGTTTGTCATCATCAAAAGGAGGAATTTGTTGGCCCAAGTAAAGGTTAGTTTTGAAGACTAACAAAGGAACTCAGGCGTGAACCAGGTCCATCCTTTGTGTGCATAGAAATGGGTAGATTCGAGCATGTGGGATGCACGTGAAGGAGATATGCTTAAATTGGTGTATTTAGTATCTCCGGATCGAAAAGGTTGCATAATTGATAAGGAGAAGGACAACTTAATCAAAGAGAACACTATCAAGGATAGGGAAGGAGTTAGAAGTTGAAATCAACTAGAACTCTTCTACCAAGGAAGAGTTGCATCAGAACTCTAGTTATTTCTTCATCTACTAACTCTATAAATTGCAGGATGTTCTCATATTATATGTGTTGCACAAAAATGCGTAAGTTTAACGTGAATTGAGTGAAAAATAGCAAGGCTTTTTGCAAGCAGTTCGTGTGTGATTCAAGTGTGCAAACCTGAAGCTACATGAACCAGATTGAAGAACCAGCTCCATAAAGAGTTTTATGTGTCTTTCTTTATTTCTAGTTCAATTGTAGTAGGTGTTTTCATATTGTACCTTTCAGCTTTATCTAGAAGCAATTGTAATAGGTACTTTGAGTAATCAAGTTAGAGTTAACTTGAAGTTGTCGTAACAGTTAGAGGCTGGTTGCTACAACGGGACTAGTGGTAATCCTTAGGTTTACAAAGAGTTTTGTAAATGCAGTTTTGGCTCAGTGATTTAGTGAAGGGTTGGGGAAAATCCTACTGAGTAGTAGGTCGTGGTTTTTTCACCTTTTGAGCCGGTTGTTTACCATGTAAAAATACTTATGTTCTTTACTCTCTACATTTATTATTCCGCAAAAGTAGTAGAAGGAACACATAGAAGAACCAGGTCCTTCCATAATCAGGTTAAGCGAAAAATTGGTCACCACACAAATCACCCCCCTCTTGTGTGGTTTTGAAGTGTAAAACATTAGTTTGTTTGTCTTTAAGATTCTGCTATTTTTCCTACTATTGTTAACCGATTTTTCATTTTTTCCTAAAAAGCTAGGGTTCAATTTTTTTTTTAAAGAAGTTTCTGCAAAATGTTTAAGTGTTTAACTCTGGTTTTCTTCCTTTACTTTTAGATTGGTTTTCATCCCTATGTCTTTATGCCCTAGGGTTTCTAATTTTTCTACTGCTTGCTATAATGTTTTCCCGTTTACTTTGGCTGTCAATTAAACTGATTAATCGATTTATTTGCCTAACTAGGGTTTGAAATCACATTTTTCTTTTAAAATGTGTATCTCTCTGAGATTTTTATTTATTCTTTTCTTTTATGTGACTCGTAATTGGTACTTCTTTCCTTAATTATATCACTTGCCTGATTTATGGACCTTTATTGTTATGACCGACCTTTGATGATTTCTGGACTTATTACATACCTTAATGAACCTCAATCTTGTCTGTTAATTGATTTCGTATAAGATTCTCCTTAATCTAAGTAATAATTCTGTGATTCTGCCCTATTAAGTGATTTGTGTCTAACCCGAATTGATTGATTGACTGATTTCTTTCCCTTATTTGTGTATCATTGTTCTCCTACCTTATTTGGTTTTACTCTACTATATGCTATTAAACCCTTCATTGTTCTGATTTTCAAACACATGCTGAGACACACAAGCTCACACCTACAAACCTACAGTTACACACTTACACTCACACAACTTGAGTTCTTTCTATCACTCTGATTTGCTGCATTGTCTAGCCGCCGAAAGCCAAGGCTAGACTCTTGGATTCCCATTGCCTTCACCTTCCTGTTTGTATCTCCTTAACTGGTATGCCTCAATTTCTGTTATCATGTTCTATTCTATATGCTATGTGTTCAGGTTACTATAGATATCAACATGCTTCAGTTTTAATATCTATTTCCTGATCATCTCTTTCTCAACTACTATGTTGTAATTCTTATTCCATGTGACTTGTATGACTAGCTTATTTTGAACCTCGATATGTTCTGTTTACTATATGTTTCCAGTTTACTATCCACTAGTATGTTTTAGCCCTTGTTATCTCTTTGTTCTATATGTCTATGTGGTTAAGTGCTTCAAATTCCAACATGCTTCTGCTGGACATATTGTACATGTTCTGTTCTTATTATGTTGCTATGTTCATAGTAATTTCAGCATGTTTCTCTACTTAATACATGTTTATACAATTCCAACTATTAATAATTAGTAAGCTAAATAACCTTCAATAATGTGAGACTTTGTTTGATTTAGTTGGGTACTGCAAATATGTGTAGGCAGTTCTGTCTATAATTCAAGTGTCCCTACTCTTGTTGTGATTGCTTAATTACTGGTATCTATGCCTGAACCAATCTGCTAAATGAGGTTTCTGTTCTATTTGCAGTCTTTTGAACCTATTTGCCCCAAAAAATCAAACTGTTTTTTCTAAAACTATCCCCTGCCCCTTATACACTATTTTTAAACTTCTACTCTTACTTATCTAGGTCTTACCACCTCCAGTGTGAGCACTGCCTAGGGTCCATGAGACTCCTCTGAACTCTGACACATTGGGGATGGTCTTCCAACATGATACAAAACTTTTTTATTTGAAAGGTTCTGGTGTGAGCATTGCCCGGGGTCCCTGAGGCCCTTGGGAGCCTTGACACATCAGAAGCCCATTTGTGGACTACCTGTGTACATCAGATTTGCTTCCTTGAAGGCCTGGTTTCCAGGTTGATGTTGGGCCTGCTAAGGCTCCCTATAGTGTAATGAATAGCTTTGTGTAATTCATTCATATTGGTATGTAATAATGTAATAATCCTTGCAATAATAGATATGGGGTTAATAGTAAAAGTTGGGGATGGATTTTTATGTATCTTTGTCAGGTTTGGATAAAAACCATGTCTGTAGGCTGTTGTGATGATTCTTTATGTGCATACCATTAGAAATCATGCCTATAGGATCTTGTCTCACCGTTTAAAATCTGAAGTTTCATACTTGGCACCCTAGAAATCCTGTTTAGAGGTTGCTTTATCAATTTTGCATCAAGAACCCATGTTTCACACCTATTTTCAAATCTCAATATGTATTAGAGGTCACGTATGTAGGATCTTCCTTGTGCAAATTACTAAATTTTCATGACATTCCGTTTACGTCTTTGCCCACTTAGACATCATGTCTATAGGAAAAAACTAACTAATCAGTTTTGCACTTAAATATCATGCCTATAGGAAATAAATATTAATCAGCTCTGCACTTAGATATCATGCCTATAGGAAATAAATATAAAAATCAACTTTGCTCTTAGATATCATGTCTATAGGAAATAACACTAACTACCAATTTCAACACTTACAAATCATGCCTATAGGGGTAATTAATTCTGTAAATTAGAAAGCACGCCTGTTGGATCTAAAGATAAACATCTGCCTATTAAAAACAGTGACCCATTTGTAAACTGTAGCCTCTAATTAACAGCTTAGATACCATATCTATAGGATTCTGCCCGGTTATCACATAGGCAAACTGATAGGGTAATTAAAGAAGTCTGGGACTAAAATTTTGATTTCTTGCTATTTGAAAACGTGCCCAGATACAGAGTATTAATAAATCAGCAGGAAAACTGATAGGAATTGCTTCTCGCTTTAATATAGCTGTCATATATTCTGTTCATGCTCATCTAGATATCCTGCCTATAGGATCCTAAACTATAAAATTTTGTTTGTTTGAATTACGTGCATTGGTTGGCTATTTGTGGAGGTTAACATGAGCCCCTTTAATTTCTCCTTATGTGACAGTCCTATATGAACTTTTGTTTGTCGCTTAGCTTTCTCATTTTTAAGCAACGTAGGTGAGTCTAGATCCATCCAAAAATATAAGTCCTAAACACCTCCAGGACCATAGGTAAGGGATGGGTAATGCATACATAAGGTACGCATTAGAAGCTACTAGAACGCTTAGGTAATAATTGAAAGATAGTAATTGGGTAGTAAAGGAGATGATGACCTATGCGTTAATGCTATGCGTAACACCCCAATTTGGGGAAAGTTGCCAAGTATTGCATGGAAATGATCCTATAGGCTAAAAAATGTAGGACCCCTTTAATTCGTGTTTTAAAGTAATTATCTATTTGTCTAAATTGTTTATTTTCCCACAAGACTAATTTGCTTAATTTAAGTTCGGCCGGGACCCATCGTTGTGGACCTCGAGGGGCTCCTAACACCTTCCCCTCAAGGTAATTTCGAGCCCTTACCCGATCTCTGGTGACGTAACTGGTTATATGAGTTAATTGTTCAAGGTGCCCTAACGCACCTTAATCCGTTAGGTGGCGACTCTTCAAATCCCTTACCCAATCCCAAAAGGAAAGGAGTTGTCCAAAAAATGTCGAAACCCGATTTCGTGAGAAAAATGGAGTGCGACAGCATGGCGACTCTACTAGGGACAATTAGGCTCTTACCATAACAAACTTGCTTTTTGTGAATTAGTCTAAAGCATGCTTTATTATGTTAATATGTGCGCACCCTTTCCCTTTCCCCTTTATCTGGATTTAATTTTCTATTTTCAAGCATTTATGATTTCCTTTACTACATAAACTGACTTGTCTCCTTGTCTTCTTTCATAAATGTCTTTCAGTTATTTGATACCGCATTTACATTTTTAACGTGCAAATGCGTGACAACATGCTATTTATTGTTCCATAAATCATGCTCAACATCATATTCCACTCGTGCGTAATAAATACTATAGCAACGCTTGATGAGTGTTTGCGCCCTTCCTATATATCACCCTTTAAATTTGGAAAGGCTGATTTGCGGTAAAACTAGTCGATCAATGGTGCAGTTGACGGTTCCATGCCTTTCCCCCTCAAGTTGTCCACTTGAGGGTACCAGTCTAGACCTCTATAGAAACCTTACTCTGATTAACTTTACATGCATCATGGTCAAACCTAGCCGGGGTTAATATTCTGTCCACATAATAACCCTCTAAGAAAGCCTTGTCCAAAGTCTGCCGGGATTTCCATAATCCCAATGGACGCAATCACGATATGTGCATTATTTTGGAGAGATAAATACTGACATGCTAATCGTTAATGAGGCACGAAGTCCCCAGGTTCAGCATGGTCCGAAGTATACCATCGCTGTTGTTGGACTAGTGGAGAAATCTTTCGCCAAGCGATAAAAACCATGTGAAAACGGTTCATGGAGATCTACCTTCCTTATTGGACATTCAACCAAACAACATGCTAATTGAAGCTGCTACTATGTTCTGGAACAGAGAAAGAGCTGTATTCTATTTTGGTAACATAGAAATGACTCCTCTCATGGAGGAAATTGGAGGGTTCACTGGATTACCATGGGATAGTTCCGGTTTACTAGTACGAGAAAACCGCAATACTAGGGGGTTTCTGAAAATGATGGGCCTGAGAAAGAATGAGGACTTGGAGTGTCTAAAGAAGTCTTACATACCCTTTGACTTCCTCTATAAACAATAAAGACACATCAAATCTTACCGTATCTTTCATGATGAATTCTCCATCACTTCCCTAGGTTGGCATCGCAGAGTTTTTGTGTTCATCGTCTGCTTTCTAGGTATGATAGTGTTCCCAAGACAAGGGGAAAAAATCCACACCAGGTTGGCCATGGTAACCAAAGCTTTAATGGAGGGAATCGAGGGACAAATCTATACTACTGTCCTGATGATCGTAGCAGACATATAATGGGCTCTGGATCGTTGCAAGAAAGGGCTCAAACACTTCGAGGGTTGTAACTTGCTACTACAGATTTTGTTGTTAGAGCATCTTCAGAGGGTTTAGTACCGCCAAGAGTTTCCAAGGAGACCATGGAACAATCACATAGCTTTCCACCACCCTAATAGAATGACCTTATCCCACACAGATTTGCACAGCCAGAGAACGCTACAGAGTGGGCACAACTTTTCAACAATTTGGCCGAGGATCAGGTCCACTGGATGTTCGAGTGGTTCCCTACCGACGAATTCATCATCAGATCCAGGGATGTTCCGCATTTGGTGTTGATTGGGTTAAGGGGAATACACCCCTATGTTCCTATCAGCATTATGCGACAAGATGGTATAAAACAGGTCATACCACGAGTCTCCAAAATGAGTCACTACAGAGCCGATTTTCAAGATGATGCCATTCCATACAAATGTGAGGCCCATCACATGTGGCATTTGAAGATTATCGTGGAAAAGGATACCATCGAGCCAGATCGATATCACACCGGTCACATGTGCTTCTACCCATCATGGTTAGAAGATAATATGGCAGGAATATTCAAGCCAAGGGTTGGTCAAGGAAACAGGTTCATAGATGAAGTCGCTGAAGCACAAGTGAAATATGAAAGGCTACGCAAGAGGGTCCTCGAATCCGAAGCCAAGCATCTGGAGCAACACAAGTTCGACATGGAATCAATCAACGAGTGGAAAGAAATGGCTACAAGGTCGGCAGAAAGGTTGAAGTACTTGGAGCAGGGTCTAATGGAACTGGAGGGGAAGATAAGGAAAAGGGTCGTAGATTTTCCGAATGTAGAAGGCAATGAGGGAGGGCATCTAGCAAGGGCATACATGTTGCTACACATTCATGACCTGGGGACTTGATTGATTGAGCCAAGAAGGCCAAATATGGAGAAGGTCCTTCCAGGACCAAGTAGATTAGGTTTATCTGTTTTGAGTCATTTTAGAATTCAAATGTAATAAGGCAAATGCCATTAGTAACTCATTTATTTATCATCATTTTAGATTCATCCTATTTATTACATTAATGAAATGAGGCATTTATCAGCATTAAATCTCTCAAAATCTATTTGTCGTTACCCCTACCTCGGCACAACGAGGCTCCCATCCCCTAAGGTTAGTTCGCACATACTGGCATCGTCAGCATATCACACCAGATCTAGAGGCCCTCCACCTCCTCCTCCTCCGAGTAATCCAAAAAGCAAAGGAAAATCTAAGATGGATGATCTGAGTGGTATCCGAAAAGAAAACGCTGAGAATATTGAAAATTCCGACGGCCAGAGTACTCCGGCCTAGAATGATTTGGTCCTACAATTGGAGCAGAACATACTGGAGTTGCAAGGAGAACTTGAGCAGATCCGCAACTTGGAAAACCTCTCCCTCACCCTAAACGTCCCTGATGTCAACCAACAAAATGCTAAAAACCTAGCACCTCCTCAAAATACACCAAACCAATGTCCACAAAATCCTCCCGCACCCCATCAATATGCAACTCCTCCCCAAAATCCTAATCCTCCACCAGTACCCACTCCTCCTCAACACCAACATATTCTTACCTAGTACCCGCAAATAACTTCCCATACTCCCCAGAATCTCCCGTAGTCTATCCCTGATCCGCAAAATTCCACTAACGATCACCATTACACTCCAACCCCTGGCACCCACCAAAACAATCCCATATACGTGGAAACCTTACCTCACTCTATTCAACTAACATCATACGCTTCAGAATTTGCCGAGAAGGACCTGCTCATTAAGAACATGGATGAAGAGCTCAAGAAGCTCACAAGCCTAGTCCAGGGTATCGAAGGAGGCAAAAGAATTGAAGGTCTGAATTATGAGGATCTATGCATTCAGCCAGACGTGGAACTGCCGGAGGGTTATAAACCTCCTAAGTTTGAAATGTTTGACGGAACTGGTGACCCAAAAGTACATTTGAGAACATGCTGTGATAAGCTCATGGGTGTTGGAAAAGATGAAAGGATTCGCATGAAGCTGTTCATGAGGAGTCTCACGGGAGATACACTATCTTGGTATATCAGTCAGAATCCCAAGAAGTGGGTTAATAGGGTAAGCATGGCATCGGACTTCATGGATCGATTAAGGTTTAACAATAGAGAATGCATTGGATGTCTTCTACATACAAAATCTAAAGAAGAAACCAATAGAGACTTTCCGCAAATATGCTACTCGATTGAGGTTAGAAGTTGCAAAGGTCAGGCCGACATTAGAAGAAGAGCAGATGAACAAATTTTTCATCAGGGCCCAGGATCCCCAATATTATGAAAGGCTAATGGTCATCGAAAATCACAAGTTCTACGACATCATCAAACTCAGAGAAAGGATTGAAGAAGGAATCAAGAGCGGGAAGGTGACCAATTTCGAGGCATTACAGGCCACGAACAAAGCATTGCAGTCAGGGGGTATATCAAAGAAGAAAGAAGTAGGGGCAGTAATGGTGGCCCAAGGTCCGAAATCTCCACTCACATACCAGACACCACCACCTACATACCAACCCTCACCTCCCAGATATTCTCAACTTGCTACCGCCTATCACACTTATAACACCCAACTAGCCTATTACCATTCGCCTCCAACCCGTCAAAACTATCAAAAACCCAAACCCAATTTTGATCGCAGGCCGCCCAGACAATATACCCTATTGCTGAACCCATTGACCAACCGTATGAAAGATTGAAGTCTGCTGGACATGTTACCCCCGTTCCTGCTATTGCAATGGAAAGTTCCTCCCGGTGGGTCAACCCAAACAAAACCTATGCATACCATTCTGGCATGAAAGGGCATACTAGTGATGAATGTCGCACCCTGAAAGATAAGATTCAAACCCTGATGATACAAAAGTCATACAAGCAAAGGAAATTGCGCCACATGTCCGTAACAATCCCCTCCCTGATTATTAGGGGTGAAGGGGTAAATGTGATAGAGACTGATGAAGAATAAGGTCCTCAGGGGTCAATCGGGCTTATTTGGGAAGGTGATGACCCTAAACCTGCAGTCACATGCACTCCTATTGTGGTACAGACACAGCCGCCAGTCGAAGTTGAAGTAGCCGCATTAGTCCCGTTCGAAATTGAACTAACAGCACCTGCAACTGCACCAGATCCGTTTGAAGTAGAAGTATCCACACCCTTCACTGTGATAGTAGCGCCCACACCTCCTTTCAAGTCCAACGCCATGCCCCAGGATTACGTTGCCGAAGCTAGGAGAAAGTGAAAAGCAAAGATGGAAGAATCTGGCGCAGCATAGGGAATGACCAGAACTAGAAGGATCTATACACCCGAAAATTTGGGAGGATCAAGCAAGGAAGCTGCTACCAAACAACCCGCCATTTAAACTGGTCCAAATGATCATTGGAGGAAAGTACAGGCAAGAGAGTACTCTGTCGTCGATCATTTGAACAAGACTCCCGCCCAGATATCCATCCTGTCGCTATTGCAAAATTCTGAGGCGCATAGGAGTGCTTTGATGAAGGCGTTAAATGAATCTTACGTACCCAACAATATCACCAGTGGAGAGATGGCCAACATGGTAGGGCAAGTACTGGAGAGTCACAAAATTACCTTCCACGAGGATGAACTACCACCTGAAGGATTAAGTCACAATAGGGTATTGCATATCACAGTACAGTTTGAGGATAAAATTCATCGCCAGGGTCTTAATAGATGGGGGTTCAAGCCTCAACATTTGTCCATTGACTACTCTGAAAAGGTTGGGCAAAGACTTTCATGAGATACGAGCAGGAAGTATGAACGTGAAAGCATTTGATGGATCTCAAAGGGCCATGATTGGGGAGATTAACCTTTGTCTGCAAATGGGACCAACTTGGTTCGATGTTGAGTTCCAAGTACTAGACAAATCAGCTACATACAATCTTCTATTGGGACGACCTTGGATACATGCCGTTGGGGCTGTGGCTTCCACACTACAGCAGGCCGTGAAATTCGAATGGAACCATCAGGGGGTAATCATTCACGGGGATGGAAGTAATACCATATACATCAGTCAAACTGTTTCGGTTGTCGAGAATAGAAGAAGGATGGGTGGAGAGACTTATCACCGCATTGAGCATGTCAACGCAATTGAGAAGGGCAAGTGGTGGAGTAACAAAATAGAAAGCATACTAACATGGTCTGGATATGAACCCGGCAAAGGGCTTGGGAAGAAACTCTAGGGCATCACCCAATCGATACAGTTGAAACGTCACGGCACAACTTTCGGGCTGGGATATCGATACACCTGGCAAGAATATAATGATTTGTCGCCACCATGGCGTGGTCCTTATTACCCTCTCGAGCAGCTAGTGTCACATCTGAGTCAGACTTTTAACCAGGTCGATACAATATGGGGATCTGCAGAGGAAGAAACTTTGGCTGGGTTGAGAAATTTGTTCCTAGAAGACGAGAATATGGATTGCAATGTGATAGTTGAGAAGGAGGAGGAAGAAGGCCTCACCACTCAGATTGTAGAGAAGGGAGTTGTCCTCAAGATTGGATTGTCACACCATCCCGAGCCCACCGAGTTCCTAGGTAGCTTGGCAATTAGCCTGATTTATTTTAATAGCCATGCTAGGCATTTAAGATATTTCAGTAATTTTGTTTAAAAGACGCATTTTGTTTCGAAATAATTGCTCGAGTCATCGACCCGTACCTGTTTTGGATATTTTCAAATTTAATTAATGCATTGTTATTTCGTATTCATTATTACCTTTCAGACTTTTCTTCTATAGCGTTAGAATTACTTTTCCTAATGAACCGATAACTATGACATGTAATGAGACAACGCAATATAAGGATAGTGACTCGGAAGAAGAGGATGAAATACCTGAGGAAGCTGTCAAAGAAGTTGAGAATTTCGAGAACAAACCTAAGTCCAATCTGAACGAAACCGAAGCAATCAATTTGGGAGATTCCAAGACCGTAAAAAAGACTCACATAAGCATTCACTTATCACCATCAGATAAGGAAGAATACACTCGTTTCCTGAAAGAATATGAGGATATTTTTGCATGGACATATGATGACATGACCGGTCTGAGCACATCCATAGTGGCTCATAAGTTGTCTACCAATCCAATGTTCCTGCCGGTGAAGCAGAAACTCAGAAAGTTCAAACCAGACATGAGCTTAAAGATCAAGGAAGAAGTCACTAAGAAAATCAAAGCCAAAGTCCTCAGGGTAGTTGAACACCCAACCTGGCTGGCCAACATCATACCAGTTCCGAAGAAAGATGGGAAAGTAAGGGTGTGTGTTGACTATCGGAATTTAAATAGAGCAAGCACCAAGGACGATTTCCCACTGCCTAATATACACATTCTAATCGACTATTGCGCCAAGCATGAACTCCAATCATTTGTAGATTGCTTCGCGGGTTACCATCAGATTTGGATGGACGAAGAAGACGCAGAGAAAACAGCCTTCATTACACCGTGGGGAGTGTATTGCTACAAAGTGATGCCATTTAGTCTAAAGAATGCTGGGGCTACCTATATGAGAGCTATGACGACCATCTTCCACGATATGATACACAAGGAAATAGAGGTGTATGTTGACAACATCATCATCAATTCCAAGAGGGCCGCAGATCACATAGCAGACTTGAGGAAGTTCTTTGACATGCTATGAAGATACAATTTAAAGCTGAACCCCGCAAAATATGCATTCGGGGTTCCCGAAGGAAAGCTGTTGGGATTTATTGTCAGCCGTCGAGGGATCGAGTTGGACCCATCCAAAGATAAGACTATCCAAGAGTTACTATCACCAAAGAGCAAAAAGGACGTGATGAGCTTCCTAGGACGCCTCAACTACATCAGTCGCTTCACAGCACAGTCCACAATAATATGTGAACCCATATTCAAAATGTTGAGGAAGGATGCTGAAACCAGTTGGACCGAGGATTGTCAGAAGGCTTTCGACAAAATCAAAGAATACCTGTCTACACCGCAAGTCCTAGTCCCGCCCGAACCTGGGAGACCTTTGCTACTCTATCTGTCCGTATTAGATGGGGCTTTCGGATGTGCTTTGGGACAACATGACGATACATGAAGAAAGGAGCAAGCCATATACTACTTGAGTAAGAAGTTCACACCTTATGAAGTACGGTATTCTCTACTAGAACGTACTTGCTATGCTTTGACATGGACAGCTCAGAAATTGAGGCATTACATCTGTGCCTATACCACATACCTCATATCCAGGATGAACCCTCTGAAGTACATCTTTCAGAAGCCCATGCCAACCGGGAAGTTAGCCAAGTGGCAGATATTGTTAAGTGAGTTCGATATCATCTATATAACTCAGAAGGCAGTCAAAGGACAAGCATTGGCAGACCATCTTGCTTAAAATCCTGTGGGAGGAGAATACAAACCATTAAAAACATTTTCCCTGATGAAGAAGTATCATTCGTAGGAGAGGACATTGCTGAAGCCTATGACGGTTGGAGAATGTTCTTCGATGGGGCTGCAAACTTCAAAGGAGTGGGCATTGGAGCAGTTTTGGTATCAGAAACAGGTCAACATTACCCGGTATCCTCAAAGCTTAGGTTTCTGTGCACGAACAATATGGCAGAATATGAGGCTTGCATCATGGGGCTCAATTTGGCCATCGATACGAATATACAAGAGTTGCTGGTAATTGGTGATTCGGATCTTTTAGTACATCAGGTTCAAGGAGAATGGGCTACGAAAAACACCAAGATACTACCATACTTGTGTCATGTGCAGGAATTGATGAAGAGGTTCACAAAGATAGATTTCAAACATGTTCCAAGAGTCCAGAACGAGTTCGCAGACGCACTGGCCATTGTCCTCAATGATACAACATCCAGACAAGAATTTCATCGATCCCATCCCGGTGAAAGTCCATAACCAACCGACTTACTGTGCTCATGTCGAAGAAGAAACGGATGGAAAACCTTGGTTCCACGACATCAAAGAATATTTGGCGAAAGGAGAATACCCAGAATGGGCAAACCATACTCAGAAACACACTCTACGGAGGCTGTCCAATCACTTCTTCCAAAGCGGAGGGACCCTGTATAGAAGAACTCCTGATCTAGGACTATTAAGGTGTGTTGACGCAAAAGAGGCTTTCAGATTGCTCGAGGAGATACATGCCGGAACCTGCAGACCACATATGAACGGTTTTGTTCTAGCCAAAAAGATGCTCAGAGCATGATATTTTTTGATGACCATGGAAACAGATTGCATCCGGTATGTCCAGAAATGCCACCAATGCCAGATACATGCAGACATGATAAAGGTACCACGAAACGAGCTCAATGCAACAAGTGCACCTTGGCCTTTTGCTGCCTGGGGAATGGATGTCATCGGTCCGATCGAGCCCACCGCTTCTAACGGGCGCCAGTAAATTTTAGTGGCTATCGACTGTTTCACAAAATGGGTATAGGCTGCATCTTACAAAGTTGTAGCAAAGAAGGTCGTCGCAGATTTTGTCAAGGAGCGTATTGTTTGCCGATTCAGGGTTCCCGAGTCCATTATCACCAATAATGTTGCCATCTCAATAGTGATCTGATGAAAGCCATGTGTGAAACCTTCAATACCAAGCACAATAACTCTACAACATACATGCCTCAAATAAATGTGTCACGACCCAAAACGACCCCCGTCGTGATGGCTCCTATCATGGAACTAGGCCAACCGACACATCCCCAAATAATTTCGATATTTCATTTAAAAACCAGATATTAACCTTTTCATACTGAAATCCAGTAAAAGAAGTTAAATTTAAAAAAAGCAAAATGCGTAAAATACAAGCCCGACCTCGGGTGTCACTAAGTCATGAGACAAAATACTACACTTGTTCGAAATAAACAAGACTAACATAGTCTGAGAATAGCCAACAATACACTAAGAGGAAGATAAGGATGGAGAAAGGCGGGACTGCCATCACCAGGCAGCTACCTCGTTATCTCCAATGAAAACCCGCAACTGATAATGATCAACAACCGCTACCGCGGCCTAAGATACTTGGATTTGCACACAAGGTGCAGGGGGTAACGTGAGTACACCAACTCAGTAAGTAACAAGCCCAAACTATGGATTGAGTGGTAGTGACGAACTCAACCTCTTCATAAGATAACAGGAATATCGTACAAAAACGTAGGCATGCTTCCAATTTAAATAGGCAGTACAAAACAGTGAATAGAGCAGATATGAACATGGTAAAGAAATGTGACTCTGCTATATCTGCATGTCAATGCACATGCTGTATGAAATGCACCATTCTGAGTGCCTCATGTGCCTACAATCTCGAATGCCCATCCACTGAGTATTGTATATGGCTCATACGGCCTAGGGAAGATCCCGGAATATATACGTCTTTGACAGCAGTCACTCAGTAGTGAGGAAGGCCAATCCAGCCTATGGAGAAGATCCATCTCCATATAATAATAATGATATCAACCTCATAATCACTCGGTACTGTATATGGCTCACAAAGCCCAGGGAAGATCCATCCCGAAATATATACACATCACAGACCATCGGTTTCCAGTACCGAGGAACATGCCAATCCAGCCTCATGGAGAAGATCCGTCTCTATACCAAGGGAAGATCCATCCCTGAATATAATCAAGTGCGCTAACTGGGGGTGTGTTACAGACTCCGGAGGGGCTCCTACAACCCAAGCGCTATCTCAGGCCAATGAAGGCATATATCAATAAACCGCTACAGTGTGCAGCCCGATCCCATAACTGTCACTCATAATCAGGCTCTCGGCCTCACTCAGTCATCACTCTCTAGTCTCACCCACGGGCTCACAATGCATGAAACTAGCCTGGAACAATGATGTGATATGCAAAATAAATAACAACTGAGACCGAGATGTGATATGAAATGCATGAATATGACTGAGTACATAATATCAATGAAATCAGTGAGATTACAGCAAGAAACGACCACTTGGGTCTTAACAGTATCGGCGAGAAGCCCTAGCATGATTTACAGTTCATTTACTTCATCACATGAAGGAATACACAGATATCAACATGATAACAATCACTAAGCGGTGCCATGGAATGAACCAGGTCACAAATTCTCACGGTGCACACCCGCACACCCGTCACTTGGCATGTGCGTCACCTCAATATCATCATATAGCACATAGCTCGGGGTTTTGAACCCTTAAAACCAAGTTTGGAAGCGTTATTTACCTCAACCAAGCCAAAATCCTACTATGCGATGCCTTCGCCTCTCAAATTGGCCTCCGGATGCTCCGAATCTAGCCACAAACAATTCGACACAATCAACACGAGCTGAAGGAATCAATCACATACTCTGCTAAGCTATGGAATGAACAGGTCACAAATTCTCACGATGCACGCCTGCACGCTCGTCACTTGGCATGTGCGTTACATCAATATCATCATATAGCACATAGTTCGGGGTTTTGAACCCTCAAAACCAAGTTTGCAAGCGTTACTTACCTCAACCAAGACAAACTCCTACTCTGTGATGCCTTTGCCTCTCAAACTGGCCTCCGGATGCTCAGAATCTTGCCACAAACAATTCGACACAATCAACACGAGCTGAAGGAATCAATCCCATAAGAAAATGCTAAGCTTAAGGCCAAAAGTCAAAAAGTCAACTCAGAAGTCGGGCCTCGGGCCCACATCTTGAAATCCGACAACCCACTTGATTGCGAGACGAACCATACTAGTTTCACTCAATTCCGACTTCGAATCGGCTTTCAAATCCCAAAAATTCATTTTATGAAGTTCCACAATTTTTCCCACAACCCAAATCTCTACTCAAATGATGAATCGAACATTATAATCATGTATTTTAGCCAAAATGGAGATAGAATCACTTACCCGATGGTTTTCTTGAAAATCCCTCAAAAAATCGCCAAAGCCCAAGCTCTCTAGGTCAAAATATGAAATAA
This sequence comes from Nicotiana attenuata, assembly GCF_001879085.1. Taxonomy (NCBI): domain Eukaryota; kingdom Viridiplantae; phylum Streptophyta; class Magnoliopsida; order Solanales; family Solanaceae; genus Nicotiana; species Nicotiana attenuata. Next base: position 17,916,811 of record NC_031991.1, on the reverse strand, counting down.
AACCCTAAATCTCGTATTTATAGTGCACTTCTCAGATTCCCAACAGTGCTGAGCGCGGAAAATCACTTCTGACTACGGTAAAACCACCGCTGACTGCGATTCTGGTGGATGCACAAATAGGCCATAGTATTTTGGCTATAACTTTCTCTACAGATGTCCAAATTTTGATTTCTTTACCTTCCTGAAAAGTAGACACGAAGGGCTACAACTTTCATTTTTGAATCATCTCAAAATTCCTTGTAGACCAAAAGATATAGGTTTTTGAAGTCGGACCAACGAACCTGCGATTCTCCCCTGGACCGCCTAAGCGCTCCTTTTTCCGCCTCAGCGGTAGATTTAAACACCACGACCATTGCCTGAGTTCCGGTAAGGCCCGGACTCGCTCAAAACTCACCCAAAACACACCCAAGGCCCTCGGGACCTCAACCCAATCATACCAACACCTCCCATGACATCATTAAAACTTAGTCGAGCCTTCGAATCACTCGAAAGAACACCAAATCAACTTCGGATTCAAGCCTAAGAACTTAGAAACTTTCAAATTCCACAAACAACACTGAAAACTATCAAATCACCTCCGAATGACCTGAAACTTTGCACACACGCCATGAATGACACAACGGACCTACTCCAATTTCTGAAATTCCATTCGGACCCCGATATCAAAATTTCCGTTGCTGATCGGAAATGCCAAATTTCCAATTTCGCCAATTCAAGCCTAAATCTACCACGGATTTCCAAATTCCATTCCGAACGCGCTCCTAAGTACAAAATCACCCAACGGAGCTAAACAAATCATAAAAATCCAAATCCAATATCAAATACTAAGAAGTCAAAACTTAGTCAAACCTTTCAAATATAAAGCTTCAATTGAGAATTATTCTTCCAAATCTATTCCGATTATCCTGAAAACCAAAACCGACAATTTACACAAGTCATAATACATCATACGGGGCTAGTCATGCCCGAGAACTGGCGAGCGAAGTGCAAGTGCTCAAACCGACCGGTCGCGTCGTTACATGCTCCCCCACTTAAACATACGTTCGTCCTCGAACGTGCCTGGAGTTATTCCGAAAAATAATCAAATCGCTGTGTATCCTTACCATGCACATACCCGGGGGTGATCCCACGTCACCATATCCCATATAGGTCCGATAACACAAAATAACTTAAATTTCATAACTCAACCTAGCCCATAAACCTTAGAACCAAATTTCCACTTCCGAAATTATCTATAAGATCAGAATCTCACATCTACACACCGAATAAATCTAAACACGCTCTAGCAAGCCCTAACCACAATTCAAGATTGAATTCATAGGATATACCATACCACTCAAACACTCATAGCGAAAATTTCAAATCACAGGAACTGCTCAAACAACTGAACACTGATAATAGACCTCTTATCAAATAAAGCCTCATTCCAACACTTTCATACTGCCAACGATGAATGAAACACGCAAAAAGTCATAACCATCCCTTAGATCAACCAGTCATGGAGCTCCCTCTCCTTCGGCAAGGACCATAGTAATTTCTAAGCCGAAACCCGATATTATCCTTCCAACATGTTGAAATCGAATCCGATAGTATTCAATCTAGTTCCCAATGGCCTCATCTCATCCAACACGACTACCCTATTGACATGACACATCAATACCATCTAAAGCCACAACCCGTGCAATCCGTGCACCGAGAAGCAACAACCCAATGTACTCAAATCATGAAAAATGACTCAAATGAGAGAGTTGTACCGCAAGCTCACCAGTACCACCACAACACGATACTAAGAACCTATCACACAACGTAGAGCCAGAACACATGAATCTAACCCGAAGAATCATACCTCCACATAACTTCGCTGCAATGCGCGATCCTATCCAAACACTGGCCCACACAAAACACCTCAAGTCACCATGCTCAAAATCAACAGCCACGCGCAATTTGATGACTCGTACCAAAAGCAAATCATCATAACCACGGCGAAGTAAATGACAAAACACCACACAAACCTAAAAGGACATAACCAATACGCCATCCACCGAGCAATAACCAAATGATGAGTTAGAATGATGAATCCAACATTATAATCGTGTATTTTAGCCAAAATTGAGTTAGAATCACTAACCCCGATGGTTTTCTTGAAAATCCCTCGAAAAATCGCCAAAGCTCGAGCTCTGTAGGTCAAAATATGAGATAAAACCCCAAATGTCGTATTAATAGTGCACCTCTCGGATTCCCATCAGTGCTGACCGCGGAAAATCACCGCTGACGCAGTAATACCCCCGCTGACCGCACTTCTTGTGGCTGCACAGACAGGCCTTAGATTTTTGGCCATAACTTTCTTTCAATTGTCCAAATTATGATTTCTTTACCTTTCGTGAAACAAGACACAAAGGGCTACAACTTTTGTTTTTGAATCATCTCAAAATTCCATGTAGATCAAAAGATATAGGCTTCCGAAATCGGACCAACGAACCTGCAGAATCTCCCCTTGACCTCCTCAGCATTCCTTTTTCCGCTTTAGCGGTAAAATCTCCGCCTCAGTGGTAGATTTAAACACCATGACAATTGCCTGAGTTCCGATAATGCCCGGACTCGCTCAAAATTCATCTGAAACACACCCGAGGCCCTCGAGACCTCATCCCAAACATACCAACACCTCCCATAACATCATTAAAACTTAGTCGAGCCTTCGAATCACTCAAAACAACACCAAAACACCAAATCAACATCGGATTCAAGCTTAAGAACTTAGGAACTTTCAAATTCCACAAACAACACAGAAAACAATCAAATAACCTCCGAATGACCAGCAATTTTGTACACATGCCACGAATGAAACAACGGACTTACTCCAATTTCTAGAATTCCATTCCGACCCCGATATCAAATTTCCATTGCCAACCGGAAACGCTAAATTTCCAATTTCGCCAATTCAAGCCTAAATCTACCACAGACCTCCAAATTCCATTATGGACGCGCTCCTAAGTCCAAAATAGCCCAATGGAGCTAACCAAATCATAAAAATCCAAATCCGATATCAACTAATAAGAAGTCAAAACTTGGTAAAACCTTTCAAATTTAAAGCTTCAACTGAGAATTATTCTTCCAAATCTATTCTGATTATCCTGAAAACCAAAACCGATGATTTACACAAGTTATAATACATAACACGGGGCTAGTCATGCCCGAGAACTAGCGAGCGAAGTGCAAGTGGTCAAAATAACTGGTCGGGTCATTATAGAACGGAGTTGTGGAAGCTGCCAACAAGAACATCAAGAAGATACTGAGGAAGATGGTAGAAAATCACAAACAATGGCACGAGAAGTTACCCTTTGCCCTATTGGGGTACTGCACCACAGTCCGTACATCCACTGGGGCAACGCCCTATTTATTGGTTTATGGTACCGATGCTGTCATTCCCACCGAGGTAGAAATTCCTTCTTTAAGGATAATATAAGAAGCTGAACTTAGTGATGCAGAATGGATAAGGAGCCACTATGAGAAATTAGCCCTCATAAATGGAAAAAGGATGAATGCAGTGTGTCATGGTCAGCTTTATCAGAACAAAATATCCAGAGCATTAAACAAAAGGGTCAAACCAAGACAATTCACACCGAGGCAGTTGGTTCTAAAATGGATCTTCCCGCATCAGGATGAAGCCAAAGGGAAATTTTCTCCCAACTGGCTAGGTCCTTACATGGTTCACTGGGTGCTAATAGGAGGAGCACTCATACTCGCCTACCAATTCAGACGCAGTCAAAAGATACTATGTGTAAACTATTTATGTTTCTTCATATGATGTAACCGAACTACATTTGACCTGACTCCCGTTTAAGAGGGGATACGTAGGCAGCCCAATGGGTTCGGTCACCTCTTACTAAAATCTTCATTTCCCCAGAACCAGAAACTAGGGCAGAATTTTGAGGAGTACCCTCAAAATTCCGGAACAAGTCTAGCCGACGACTTCATATGCGAGACACCCAGAAATTGGTTAAGTAACTAGGGCAAAATTTTGAGAAGGATTCTCAAAATTCCAGAGCAGATCCAACAAACTTCGTTGCACGCAGAACGACCGAAGGATCAAACTGGGACAGAATTTTGAGGAGGACCCTCAAAATTCTAATGCAAGGAAGCCGCAATGCCTCTAAAAGTGTTACAGTCATTAGTTCATCTAATTTACTTAATATTATATACCACTATGTTTCCTAAAATAACCATATTCCATCAAATAAGTGCATATCTTTCGAAAACCTTATTTCTATGGCAGCCAGATGTTACCCAGGGCAACTTGAACAGGATCCCCAAAGCAAAGCAAAGCAAAACAAGCAGACAAGGTCACGAACCAACCTCCCCCTAGAAAACTCACGATTTTTCTTTGGATATAGGTATTGTGAACATAACAGGAGTATTCGCAAATATACACATATCGAAATCACTATCCTTATAACAATCAGGCCACCAGACGCAAATATATTTCCAGCTAAGAAATATTCTACTCCTATTTGCTACTTGTTCACTGCATAAGGCTAAGCACTGCCTCCATATTTGCATGAGACTAAGCCCTGTCTCAAGTCTTGCATGAGGCTAAGCCCTGCCTCCATATTTGCATAAGGCTAAGCATTGCCTTCTCTTTGCATGATAGTAAGCCCTATCACAAATCTTGCATGAGGCTAGGCCCTGCCTCCATATTTGAATGAGGCTAATCCCTACCTCCATATTTGTATAAGGCTAAGCATTGCCTTCTCTTGCATGAGGCTAAGCCCTGCCTCCATATTTGCATAAGGCTAAGCATTGCCTTCCCTTGCATGAGACTAAGTCCTATCTCAAATCTTGCATAAGGCTAAGCATTGCCTTCTCTTTGCATGAGACTAAGCCCTGTCTCAAATCTTGCATGAGGCTACGCCCTTCCTCCATATTTGCATAAGTCAAAGCACTGCCTCCTCGTAAGACTAAGCATTGTCTCCCTCTACTTAAGTAATGCTCCATTTTCAATTTGCATTATCTTCTTCTCTCGGGGCTAAGCTCTACCCCCAAACTCTGCACGAGGCTAAGTGTTGCTTTGTTATTACCTTTGGTATCATGTCTCTGCACTTCATGGGCTAATGTATAGCCAACTTGTCCAAAGGAGTCATAGTCCGAAGGCATCATCCTCATAGCCTGAAGACACCATGTCATGGCCTGAGGATCTCTCAATACTGCACATCATTATTCAAAGGCGTTATGGTTTGGAGGCACCATTTTCATGGCTTGTGAATCTCTTATCTCATGATTCATGGCCTGGGACGTCATGGTCTAAGGCGTCATCTTCATTGTCCAAAGACAACCTTCATGGTCCAAAGGGAATTTGCATCATGTTTAAATTCTCACATAATCTATATACTTGCATGCATCGTGTTTTATGTTTTTGCAGGTAATCCAGGAAGTAACCGTTCTTCATATAGGAGCAACATTCGATCCGGTTTCCGCTGGTACCATTTGTACCTTGTCATTATTTCAAACGTAATCGAATCCATCAATTACCCGCCTTTACTCTATGGTCGTTGAGATACCTGCCCTGTGATACGTGCGTCCGATACCACCCTTCAAAAAAGAACCTTTTCCAAAACATACTACCATTCCTATAACAATTCTATCAGTTTCATTCACCGGTGGGTCGAGAACTACACATGGCCTAATTCCTGTAAAACCAGTGATATGTAGGCAGCTCAGAGACCAAGGTGCGGCCTATATTTTTCAAACACCCCATTCGGTCAAAATCGGTTATCATTTCTTTATCCGACAACTCTTTCATCCTTCCCGGGCAAAGAGGGGCAGCTGTTGATACCCAATTTTTCCCTCATATATTTTTAAATGCATACAAACTTTCAAAACAATGCATGAGCATCAATTAATATTTTTCCATAATTTTTGCATTTTTAAAGGATTTTTAATTAATTTATCCCTAGTATTTTTTATTATATAAATAATTACTAATTGCATAATAAATGGTCTTATGATAATTTTTTCTTAATTTTATCGTTTATATTTACAATTATCTTATGCATAACCCTATTTACATCTGTAGGCTATAATTGCAATAACTTTGCAATAATAGCCCATATGTGCATAATTACTTTATTTCTACAAGAAAATGACCTTTTATAGTTTTGTAATATTAAATACTTATTTTAAATGACTTCCATGCATAAATAGCATTTTTCATCATTTATTAGCCATTTTTATAAATCATTTTTATCAAATTAATAGGGTATTTAACATTTAGCCTCTTTTTAAATTGATTTCTTTTCGGACCTGGCCCAAATTACTACCCCAACCCAATTAAATCATAACCCATAGCCCAATTTCCTATAACCCGCCCCAACCCGGATGGAATCCTGGCCGTTGATCTCGGAAGATCAACGGTCCAGGACCTATTTCCTTTTTTAATTAATCACTAACCCCCTAAACCTAATCATTTTTCCAAATCCCGCCACCCCTGAATCCTTTCCTCCTCTCTTCTCTCTCAACCTTCCCCTAACCCTAGGCCGCCGTCACCTAAACCCCTTCAATCCATGGGGTTTCTCTTCAATCTTGGGCTTTATTTGGCCTCATATCTCTACTGGTGTTATGATTTTCGTATTGCTTGATGAAATCTCAAAGATATTCGAACCTGATTTGATTCAAACCCCTCATGTTCTCGATTAATCCATCTGTGTTCATTCCTATGTCTTTGAGTACTAATATCTTCGTGTTTATGGCTTCAAATCTGGGGTTCAAACCAGATTTTTCTCACCTTTGTTTATTTTTATATATCCTAACCATTTCTGGCTAAATCCGTTCAGATCTCTTTAGATCTGAAGCGACTTGAGTTTGTGTTGGCCCAAGTAAAGGTTAGTTTTGACGACTTACAAAGGAACTCAGGCATGAACTAGGTCCATCCCTCCAGGTCCATCCCTTGTGTGCATAGAAACAGGCAAATTCGAGCATGTGGGATGCACGTGAAGGAGATAAGCTTAAATTGGTGTATTTAGTATCTCCTGATCGAAAAGGTTGCATAATTGATGAGCAGAAGGACTCCTTAATCAAAGAGAACACTATCCAAGATAGGGAAGGAGTTAGAAGTTGAAATCAACTAGAACTCTTCCACCAAGGAAGAGTTGCATCAGAACTCTAGTTATTTCTTCATCTACTAACTCTATAAATTGCAGGATGTTCTCACATTATATATGTTGCACAAAAAGGAAGAAGTTAAATGTGAATTGAGAGCAAAATAGCAAGGTTTTTTGCAAGCAGTTCGTGTGTGATTCAAGTGTGCAAACCTGAAGCTACATGAACCAGATTGAAGAACCAGCTCCATAAAGAGTTTTATGTGTCTTTCTTTATTTCTAGTTCAATTGTAGTAGGTGTTTTCATATTGTACCTTTCAGCTTTATCCAGAAGCAATTGTAATAGGTACTTTGAGTATTCAAGTTAGAGTTAACTTGAAGTTGTCGCAACAATTAGAGGTTGGTTGCTACAACGGGATTAGAGGTAATCCTTAGGTTGACAAAGAGTTTTGTAAATGCTGTTTTGGCTCAGTGATTTAGTGAAGTGTTGGGTTAAATCCTACTGAGTAGTAGGTCGTGGTTTTTTCACCTTTTGAGCCGGGTGTTTTCCACGTAAAAATACTCGTATTCTTTACTCTCTACATTTATTATTCCACAACAGTAGTAGAAGGAACACATAGAAGAACCAGGTCCTTCCATAATCAGGTTAAGCGAAAAATTGGTCACCACACAAATCACCCCCCCCCCCCCTCTTGTGTGGTATTGAATTGTAAAACATCATTTGATATTAGAGAAGGTTATCCTTGAAGAGGCTAACACATTAGGAACAGATCAAGATGAGTGCACCACCTGGGAACTAGGAAGGACAATCCACTGTAACGCCTCCACTCTTTAATGGCCAGTACTACTCCTGGTGGAAAAACAAGATGAGAGATCACATCATCGGAGAGGATTATAAACTATGAGACATTGTTACTGATGGTCCCCTGGCTACCACGAAAAAGAATGCTGAAGGAGTAGATGTGCCAAAGACTAGAGCTGACTGCAATGTTGAGGACTTGAGGAAGTGGGAAAAGAATGCTAAGGCCTAGAAATGGCTTGTGTGTGGACTTGGTCCAGACGAGTACAACAAAATTCAAAGTTGTACTACTGCTAAATAAATTTGGGACACTATACAAATGGCTCATGAAGGAACTCCTCAAGTAAATAGATCAAGAGGAACATTGTTGTATTCTCAAAATAAGAATTTAACCATGAAGGAAGGAGGAACCATCCAAGAAATGTATATAAGGTTCACAACACGAACAAATGAACTTAAGTCTCTTGGAAGGATCATCCTTGAAGAAGACAAGGTTGAGAAAATCTTGACAAGGGTTTTGCAAGTTACTTGGGAAAGCAAAATCATTGCTATTCAGGAATCAAAAAACATTGTCACTCTCAAGTTGGATGAGGTAATTGGAAATCTCATTGCCTATGAACTTAGAAGGCAAACCATGAAGATGGATGCACCCAAGAAGGAAAGGAGCTTGGCCCTCAGAATAGATGAAGGTGCAGATCTAGAGGAAGATGAAATGGCTATGATCACAAGGGATTTTAAGAAATATCTAATGAGAGGAAAGGGTTCTTCAAGAGGTACAACCTTCAACAAACCAAGGACCCTGAAAATAGACCAACGAGGGTTGTTACAAATGTGGTAAGACTAACCACATGATCAAGAACTACCCTCAGTGTGAAATTGAATGGAAGAAAGAAAGGGCTGAACGGAGAAACATGAAGAAGGAACAGGTTCATCCCAAGAAGAACAAAGGATCAACAAAGGCTATGGTTCCTTCTTAGGGAGAAAGCTCAGATGAGGATTCAGAAGAAGAAGATGGAGATGAACAAGCACTTATGGCCATTGGAGAATTAGATGATGAACAAGAGGTAAGTGTGATTCATCTCAATGACAAGATTAAACTTTTGTCTAAAGAAAGGCTATCTGAGTTACTGCTAGATTTCATTGATGAGTTTGACGTCATAAACAATGAAAAGGATCAGCTGTCCAGGGAATGTGTAATCCTGAAAGCTAAGTGCAAAAATCTGGAACTTAGGGCTAGTGAAAGTGATAGTAAAAATGCTGAGTTAAAGAACCAGGTTCATGAACTTGACACCACTACCCTAAAGCTAAGATCAGAAAATCTAAAACTGAAATTAGGAACAGGTAAAAAGAAAGTTGATCACACACAACTCACATTAGAAGAAAACCTAGGAAACGTGAAAGACGAGTTGTTCAAAAGAGATGAGCAGATAAGTGTCCTTAAGGAGGATCTAAGCAAGGTTAAGCACGAGCTAGACAAAACTTGTAAATGGAATAAGTCCTCCGATGCACTTTCATGGCTACATGAATACCATAGTAGCAATAAGAGAGGACTTGGCTACGGGACCCCTGCACCTTATTGGGATCCCTAAAGGAAGTACCTCATACTTCCTGAGAACAGAATCTACACACACTGTGGTAAGACTGGTCACTATAAAAGTGAATGTAATGCAAAAGAAAAGGCTAGTCAAAAGAATAAAATATTTGTTCAAAGGAAAAGTAGGCTGCCAGGATGGGCCAAAAGAATTTGATTCACCCTTTTGCCTATAAAAAAGGACCTAGACTAATTTGGGTTCCTCAGACTAACCCATGATTTCCTTTTTCGGGTCCAAGTAAAGGGTGTTGATACCCAATTTTTCCCTATATATTTTTAATATGCATAAATACTTTCTTTTTTTTGGTAATTAAAATTTTATTACCAAGTAAATATTTACAGATTATCAAAACCGAGTTTGGACATGCAGCCCCAAACTCAGTTATCTTCCTCTACCAAACACTCCTAAGGATAGAAGTTTAAAACTTGAAGTTCTTCCCTTACACTACTTTCTCTATTTCCTATACAATGTATCTCCTGAATTATCTGCCTTGTGATTGCTTCACTACTCCTTTTTTCCTGTTGAAAAATTCTTCTGTTTCGTTCCAACCAGATCTGGTAGACAGCGCTTGTGATGCACATTCTATACAGCATTGTTTTCGACCCTTTCCCCTTCTGTGATCAGCTGCCCACTTTAATTCTTCTTTCCAGTCAGTTATTCTTCTCTTTATACCAATCCATGTTAAAAGCTTCTCCCATACTTGTGCTGAAAATCTGCATAGAAAGAAAATATGTTGATGGCTTTCCAGCTCTTGCTCACATAATGCACATACTGGATCAACTTGTAGTCCCCAATTGCACAGCCTGTCCTTGGTGTATAGTTTCTCTTGTACTGCAAGGTACAGTATGAATTTCCATCGTGGACAACTTTTGTTGTTACATATTAATCTGCTCCATTCTTCCTTTGAAAAATCTCCTCTAAGTTGATTATATACTGCTCTGATGGAGTATGATTGAGATCCCAATATCTTTTTGATGTCCAACCTTGCTTCCTGTATGTATTTCCCAGCCTGTAATATCTTTCTAATTATCCATGAAGCTTGCTTCACTTCCACTTGCCATGGATTCTTTCCCTTTATGTAATAGACATGTACCCATCTTATCCAAAGCTTGTCCCTCTTCATACACAGATTCCAGAGGTGTTTTATTAAGGCAGCCCTATTCCACATGCTGAGATTAGTGATGTTCAGTCCTCCTTTAGATTTAGGTCTGTACATTTTCTCCCAAGCTACCAATGCTTTCCTATTTGTATTTGTATCTCCAGTCCAGAGGAACTTTCTGCATATCCTTTCAATCACCTGTATTATTTTCTTTTGCAATGGAAATATCTGTGACCAGAAATTCTGGATGGCTATTAATACAGTCTTTATCAACTGTAATCTTCCTGCATAGCTTAAGAACTTTGTTGTCCATTGCTTGATTTTCCCCAGCATTTTGTCTAATAAAGGTTGGCATTGATTCACAGACAATCTTTTGGCACTCAGAGGGACTCCTAAGTATCTGAAGGGGATTTCACCAATAGTAAAGCCAGTTGTTTGGATAATCCTCTGCTGTATCTCTGCTGGAACACCTCCAAAATACATAAAACTTTTGCTCTGATTTGCAACAAGACCTGAAGCTTTAGAGAACTTATTAAAAAAATCACACAATAGCTGGATAGATACCTCATCTCCTCTGCAGAATAGAAGCAAGTCATCTGCAAAACTCAACTGTATAATGTTGAGTTTTTCACATCTGGGATGATAGTTGAAGTTTGGCTCCTCTTTCAGTTGTTTCAGACTTCTAGACAGATATTCCATAGCTAAGACAAATAGTAATGGTGACATTGGATCACCCTGCCTCACCCCCCTCTTTGCATCAAATGGCTTAGTAGGACTTCCATTGATAGAGATGGAATATGATATGGTTTTGAGAAATTCCATAATCCATCCTATGAAGATTCCAGGAAAGCACAGCCCAGTTAAAACCTGCTCCAAAAATCCCCATTCGATTGAATCATATGCCTTCTGCATGTCAATCTTGATCATGCATCTAGGTGATATCCCTCTCCTGCCATAGCTTTTAATTAATTCATGACTGAGCAGTACATTATCTATCAAACCTCTTCTTGGCACAAAAGTTGCTTGGCTCTCATCTACCAATATGTTCATCACCTGCCTCAATCTGCCTGTTATCATTTTAGAAATGATTTTATATACTGTAGTGCAGCAAGAGATAGGCATGTATTCTCTGATTGAGCTTGGGTTCTTCACTTTAGGAATAAGGGTGACAACTGTAGTGTTTATAGGTTTATACATTTTCCCAGTCTTGAAGAATTCCAATACTGCCTCCACAATGTCATCTCCAATGATCTGCCAAGCTTTTTTAAAGAAGCATGCATTGAAACCATCCCCCCAAGTGCTTTCATGTCATCAATATCTTTTAGAGCCTCTATTATCTCTTCCCTTGTATAAGGAGCAATCAGCTGTAGCTGCTGATTCCTATTGAGTAGTGGTCCATTCCTTATCCATCCTGGGTGAATAGCTGGTATATTCTCTTTTGCAGTGCCCATCAGGGATTTATAGAAATCAGTTACTTCTTCTTCAATCCTCCTTGCCTCTGTCAGTATCTCCCCATTATTGTTTGTGAGTTTGGTTATTTGATTCTGAGCTTTTCTCCCCTTCATGCTAGCAAAGAAATAAGCACTATTAGTATCCCCAAGCCTTAGCCATTGCACTCTTGATTTCTGTTTGTACATAGATTCCTCAATTTTATCCCATTTCTCTAGTTGCAATAGTAGCTTCTTTTCTTCTTCAAACAAGTGATTTGTAGGATCTGCATTCTTCATATTATCTTTCAAAATAGTATATATATGCATATATAAGCATGCACAAGGTTTTTATAATTTTTCTATATTTTTAAAGATTTTAAATTGATTTATTTCTTTCCCTTTTTCTCATAAAATCCCCAATAATTATCCCTCAAATTATTGTTGTGGTAATTAAGTCATCTAAATTCTATATTTATGCCAAAATATTGTTAAAATATTTTTGTGCATTTTTAAAAGCTAATTTGCATATAAGTGCAATATTAGCCTTATTAATGTACAATTACGTTTATATGCATAAACTGATATTCTATATTTTTTAAAATGTTAAATATCTATTTTTAAATCATTTTACTACACAAAATAATTTTTAGAAATCATTTATTATTTATTATAAATTTTATAGGGTTAAATAGGCTATTTAAAACCTAGCCAGATTGCATTTCAATTTTAGCCTCAATTTTAACCCAACCCCGGCCCATTTCCTAATCGAATTACCCGAACCAGGCCCCAAACACATCCTACCCGACCCAAAACCCATCAGATCCTGGCCATTGATCTGAAAGATCAACAGCCCGTATTGTTTCTTGCCTTTTTTAATTCTAAACCACCCCCAACCCTAATCATTTTCCTACATCCGCCGCCCTAAGATCCTCTCCTCTCTCAGTACACTCTCAACCTAACCCTAGCCCTTCAACCGCCGACCTCTCCTCTCTGGTCATCTCCGGTGACCTCTCATCGTCTCCTACGCCTCCAATGGCTTCTCTCATGCCATGCTTGCCTTCTCTAAGGTCTTCAAGGGCCCAGGGCCATGCCGACTTGCATCTATGGTTCGTCACTTTGTCTGTTCTTGGCTACTCCAGTATGATTTCGAGCAAAATCATGCTATATCTGTTACGATCCTTGGGATTTTATGGGTTTCTTCTGAAACCCTAATTTCTTCCTATATTTCTTAGATCTGTACAGATCTAGGACGATTTGAGTTTGTTTCTTTAATGTTTTACACTGTCATTAGAACTCTTTACAAGAATCATTGGTTTCAAGTGTTTTTCACCTTCTTCTAAAAATTAGGGTTTCGGAACTTCTTTTACAACTTTGTTTAACTGATTCTTTGTGTTTAAACTTCTATTTCTTGTATTATTTTTACTGATTCTATGAGTTTATCACATCTTTAACTCGTTGAAAGCCCTAATTTTCTAGGTTTCTTGGTTTGATTTCTGTGACTGGACTGTTCTCGTTTGATTTTCTGTGACTATCTCGCCTCGAATATGTTTCTACTGAGTTTCTTATGCCTAACTTATATCAGCTCTATGTGCTTGTGTTCATCTTGACTGTTCAAGACTTGCCTCTTTGCTTGCTATGTCTGGTTATCCTTATCTTGCTCTATTTATATGCTAAACACTTACTCGTGACTTTCTCTTTGATTGATTCTGGCTTCCCTGTTTCATGGTTTGATTGGAAGACCTTCCTTTAAACTTTCGATTCCTACCCTTTCTATTTCAAAATTAATTGATTCGCCTACCTTGTTTGCATTGGTACTTTATTCTTACTGGCTATCTCCTTAATTAGAATTTTCTGAACTTAACCCTAATTGTTTACCCTATACTTACTGAATTTGAAATCTTTCCTCATGGGTCTTACATCGATTTCTTTCCTTATTTGTTACTCGTTCTTACCATTTGAATTGATTCCCTTAACTTAAGGGAGTACTTGTGCTGATTTTGCTCTAATTGGTTCTGAGTTCCATAATTATTATACCATTGTGATTCTTGCCTTAATTTACCTAGCTTCGAACTACTATATATACCTACTCTCTCATTAACACAGACACACGAGACATTGGTTCAAAAACTCTCTCTTTCACACTAAAAGTTTCTGCTCTCTTTTGTGTTACTTACTACTGTCTAAAGTCAGCCAGCTGCAAGCCAAGGCTAACTACTGGGTTCTCTTTCACTTTGTGTTTACTATCCCTTTACTGGTATGTTCTGATTTTAATTCAAGTCCCAAAATAATATTCTTCTCCTATTACTTCAATTTGTCATGTTTCTATCAATGATTTTGTTGTTCAACCTGCAATTAACATGTCTTCACTGTCTTCTTTGTTCGATGCTATATACCCCCTTAGGATCCCCTTCTAGTGTGCCCCAATGTGACTATGTTTCTCTGACCCTGGCATGCACCTTCCTGTATGAGGTAATTGGCTATCCTAAGCCTATTGATTTTGTATTAACTCTAAAGTTCATGCTACTTTAAAAGCCTTGACCCCTTTTAAGGCTCCTCTGATTCTGTACCTATGTGCATCTGTGCTTACTATGTGCCCTATGCTTACCCCAAATCCCCATTACCCCTAAGTGGATGTGTGCACCTGTTTGACTCCATGTATTGAAGTGCTGATGAACTTCTTCTGGTTCTGTATTTGGTTTGATTGATTGTTAGCCACCTTACCTTTTTTTAAAAAAAAATTGTCTTATTTAATAACTCCCTATGTGTTTTCTTACAAAACTATTTCAAGCAAATCTCTTTTTAACATTGTTTTCCTACTGAAACCTTTCAAACTGTGTCAAGCACTCTCACTCTACTCCTATGTCACTAGGTTCTGCCCCCTCCAGTGTGTGTACTGCCTTGGGATCCTCTTGAGAACCCTCTGAACTCTGGCACACTGAGGCTGGCCCTTCCACACTGCACTTACTCAATTTGGTTACAAAGTCTAGGTGTGAGCACTGCCCGGGATCCTTGAGATCCTTAGGGAACTCTGACGCACCTAGACAATGATATTGTCTATGAAATTGGCATTTGAGGCTATTGGAGGTCTTGGGAAATCACTTGGGCCTGCTTCAGGCTCCCTATAGTGTAACTTCTTCTTTTCTTTTTATCTATTTATGTAATTCATTCATCTGGTTTGTAAAAATTTGTAAACGAATATTGGGGTGACTAGTGAAAAAGGGTGGGTAGTTACATATTTGTGGGTTAAATGGGTAGAAACCATTCCTATAGGATTTTATATTTGTTATGTTTGCCTTACCATGTTAGAAATCATGCCTATAGGTCTCAAGTGGGTCCAATAATAGAAATCATATTTATAGGTCTTAAAATCAACTTCACAAGTAGATACCATGCTTATAGGATATGATCCAGTTCAACTTCTGTTATAACGGGTATTTATATGCGTTTTCCTTTGTTATCATGCCTACAAGTTTCTAACATCAGCTCTTAACAATTAGATACCATGCCTATAGGGAACAACGTCAGAAATTATGCCTATAGATCTAAAATCAGTTTAGTTTAAATAAGTTAATCCAGTTCATGATTAGTTTACTTCGAAACTGGTCTAATTAGTGGTTTGTTTTCCCTGAAAGGAATTCTTTCTAGTATTGCCCTAATTTACTATTAGAAAGCATGCCTATAGGAACTCAAGAGTCTGTTTTAAAATCTGTCCATTGTTTTACTATGTCAACCATAGTCATCATGCTCTTAGGACACCACTATTCAGCGTGTAGGCAAGCCTATAGGGCGTTTTCAAATCCTGCAGCTCTGAAGCTGTTTCTGCTACTTAATGTTGTTCTGATTTTAGCAGGCTTAAAATCAGTAGGCAAACGGATAGGGCCATTAATTCTGAGTTTATAAAATAAAAACTGCATATCTCATGTGTTTTGATATTCGCCTAGATATCATGTCTTAAGATATTGTTGAACAATATTGCCCTTATTTGTGTTTGAGTCGTGCAGTTTACACGCATTATCTGTGGAGGTGAACTTGAGCCTCTAATTGCTTCTTTTCTGCCTTATGTGCTAAGGTCCTATTTGTTCTTGCATGTCGCCTTAGAATTTTCTCCTTTTAAGCACCTTAGGGGTCGTCTAGAACTGCCCAGATTTAGAGGTCCTAAAATACCTCCAGGGCCACGAGGAAGGGACGGGTAGTGCACGCATAGGCATCGTCAAGTTTACTTGCACGCGTTAGGCTATGACCACGGGGTGGGAAGGGTAGATATGGGATATGATGACTACGCGCTAATGTCACGTGTAGCCCCTCATGGAGGAGTGTTTGCCGGACATTGTGTGGGGTGATCATGTAGGCTAAACAACCTAGGACCCCTCCTTTCCCAAATCCCTTTTGTTTAAAACTTTGTTTTATATGTATACAATTTGTTCAAAACCTTTGTCCTATTATTTGAGTTATACAACGTCCAACGTGCTTTACTTGCAAACTATTTGATTAAACTATTTATTTGTTAATGGACTAATTCATTAATATAAGTTCGGGCGGGACCCACCATTGTGGACCGAGAGGGGTGCCTAACACCTTCCCATCAAGGTTATTTCGAGCCCTTACCCTAAATCTCTGGTAATGCAAACCAATCCAAGAGTTAATCGCTCTAAGTGCCCTAACGCACCATAATCCGTTAGGTGGCGACTCTTCAAAATACTAAATTCCCAAAAGGAAANGAGTGGGACCCTATGTTGGAAAGTCATCATGTTATGCTGGCATTAACTAGGGAGTGAGACCCTGTGTTGGAAAGTCATTAGGTTATGCTGGCATGAACTAGGGAGTGAGACTCTATGTTGGAAAGTCTTCAGGTTAGGCTTGGATCAACTAGGGAGTGGTGATCCTATGTTGGAAAATCATCAGGTTATGCTGGCATCAACTAGGGAGGTAGGACCCTATGTTAGAAAGCTATCAGGTTATGCTGGCATCAACTGAGAAGTGGGACCCACTGTTGGAAAATCATCAGGTTATGCTGGCATCAACTAGGGAGATGAGACGCTATGTTGGAATGTCATCAGGTTATGCTGGCATCAACTAGGGAGTGGGACCCTATGTTGGAAAGTCATCAGGTTATGCTTGCATCAACAAGGGAGTAGGATCCTATGTTGGAAAGTCATCAAGTTGTGCTTGCATCAACTAGGGAGTGGTGACCCTATGTTGGAAAAATCATCATGTTATTCTTGCATCATCTAGGGAGTGAGAACCTGTGTTGGAAAGTTATCAGGTTATACTGGCATCAGCTAAGGAGTGTGATCCTATGTTGGAAAATCATTAGGTTTTGCTGGCATCAACTAGGCAGCGAGACCCTATGTTGGAAATCATCATGTTGTGCTGGAATCAACTTGGGAGTGAGACCCGGTGTTGGAAAATCATTAGTTTATGCTAGCATGAACTAGGGAGTGGGACCCTATGTTGGACAGTCATGAATTTATGCTTGCATCAACTTGGGATTGGTGACCCTATGTTGGAAAGTCATCAGGTTATGGTTGCATGAACTAGGGAGTGGTGAACCTATGTCTGAAATTCATCAGGTTATACTGGCATCAACAAGGGAGTGTTACCTTATGTTGGAAAGCCATCAGGTTATGCTGGCATCAACTAGGGAGTGAGACCCTATGTTGGAAATTCATCATGTTATGCTGGCATATACTAGGGAGTGAGACCCTATGTTGGAAATTCATCATGTTATGTTGGAAAGTTATTAGGTTATGTTGGCATGGACTAGGGAGTGGGACCCTATGTTGGAAAGCCATCAAACTTGCATCAACTAGGGAGTGGTAACCCTATGTTGGGAAGGCATCAGGTTATGCTTGCATCAACTAGGGAGTGGTGAAACAATGTTGGAAAATCATCAGGGTATGCTAGTATCAACTAGGGAGTGGGACCAAATGTTGCTAAGTCAACAGGTTATGCTGGCATCAACTAGCGAGTGAGACCACATGTTGGAAAGTCATCATGTTATGCTGGCATCAACTAGGGAGTTGGAACCTACGTTTGAAAGTCATCTGGTTATGCTGGCATCAACTAGGGAGTGGGATCCTATGTTGGAAAGTCATCAGGTTATGCTTGCATCAACTAGGGAGTAGGATCCTATGTTTGGAAAGTCATTCAGTTAGGCTTGCATCAACTAGGGAGTGGGACCCTATGTTGGAAAATCATCAAACTTGCACTAACTAGGGAGTGGTGACCCTATGTTGGAAAGTCATCAAGTTATGTTTGCATAAAGGCGAAATACATAAACGGCCCCTCCATGTTGTGCACAACGGTCAGTTGAACATCTCAATCGAGACTATTCCCAGTTAAACACTTCAAGTGGCTATTAAGTAGGTCAAGTAAACTCCTGTGTACAGCAGGCCATATGCGTGAGTTGCATTTGCTGATGACATGGCAAATGAACCAATCAAAAAATGACATGTGTAATTTCACCATTTTACACATGTAATTAATTAAAAAAAAACTTATTTTCCTAAACCAGTGCTCCCCCTTTCCCCTCCCGCCCTCCCCGCACCCCCTCTCCTTCATCTTTTTCAGCCCATCCCTTCTACTGCAATCCACCAGTAGACCAAAACCAACAAATTGACCAAAAATAATAGAATAATGCGTATAACGAAAAAATAATAGACCAAAACCAACAAATTGATAATTAAGAACCAATTCCCATCATTATTCTGTCCAATTGGAGTTATGTAAATGTTTTAACACCAATTTAAGAAGCAATCAGCAAGTGGGTGTCTTCCAAATAACTAATGAAGCGACAATTTGATGGTGCAGAAACCGATAGCGCCAATTTCGCAGGCGATGGTGAGATGATGAAGATGATGAAGCAAGTTATAGAGTCCGAGAAAGAGAAGAAGCTGCCCAGTAAGATTGAAGCGGCAATTTGATGATGGAGAAACCAACTGCTCAACCTCCGCCGGAGATGGTGATTGTGGTGGTGATGGAAATTTTTGTGTTTTTCCTGTCATGGAGAGTGAAGATGGGTGAAGATGGAGAAGATAATTGGGTACAATATGAAAGAAGAAAGATTGCAGAAAATTTTCCGTTAAGTACTCAATTTTCCGGCCAAAAAGTTTCCGGTGATGTTGCTTCCTTCTCTAATGGAGAAGATAATTGGGGCACGCAGAAGATGGAGGAAATTGGAGGAGGTGGTGGGGTCCATATTGAATTATGGAAAAATAAAGATAAACCTAATTTTCAACATCTTCACGCGCTTAGATGTAGGTGTAACACACAAAATTTGTCATGTCAGCGGAAGGGGTTTAAGAGAATATACTTCTACCAAGTAGAGGTGTCTGACTGGTCATATGGCAAGTTAAGGTGTTCAACTGACCGTTGTGGACAACTTGGAGGGGCGCTTTATGTATTTCGCCTTTTTTTTTTTTGCTTGCTGCCACCGATTCTTAGCTTAGGAATTTTTAAGATATGCCTTTTTCTCTTTGTTTATTAATTCTCAATGTCTGCCGCTCATTTCATTCATGGAGTAGAAAGGATAGTTGCCGTTTTTTTGTCATAGGAATTTTTAGGGTTTTTATCCCCTGCATTTAGGTTTTGGTCAAGTCGCTTTTTAAGGAGAGGGAATTAGGGTGGGGTAATGGGCTTGGATTTAGGAAATTGGGTTGGACCATGTCTTTTGGGTTTAAATTTAGGCTAAGAAGACCAAATAATATAATATATCTATAAAATATAAAAATCACTCTTAATTAAAATAAACTAATATAAAACTAAATACTAAAAGTGAAACTAATTTTTGTATTGTCAAATGTTATAATAAAGTAAAAAGTAGGACGAATAGGCTAAAGCCACGGTGAAATTAAAATATTATAAAATATAAATATACTAATTGACTTTAAACTAAAGATGAAACTATTTTTGTAATTTTTATTTTTGTGATAAAATAAAGTAAAAGAGTCAAAATTAGTTAAAATAGCAATATTAGACCTAAACTAAATATCTAAATGCTAAAATATGTAAAATCTTGGGGAGGGTCAAAATTACATGTCTACAGCTGCCCCTCTTTGACTGGAAACACGAAGTATTTTCAGACAAAGAACGACGAGACAGCTTTTTTAACCCGACCCTTATTTAGAGAGACCAAAACTAAAAGAAAAGAGAATGTGACCGAGCACTGTATCTGAGCTGCCTACATATCCTTGGCTATAAAGGAATCAGGCCATGTGTAGTTCAGAATTAGGAAGAGTGATGGAGTGTATGGAGAGGATGAGAGAGTCGAGTGAGGTACTGTTCCGTCAAGGTTGCGGTCCGCGGTCCTGTTATTACATCAAAAATAAAAATTAAAAATACTAACTAAGCCTATCAGCTACGAGTTACAAGATCCCTATCTATGAATCTTCTGAAGCTTGATCTTGAGTCTTGGTTGGTTCTCCATACGGACTCTGATCTGAATCTTGATGCTTGTTAGTTGCACGTGTTAGTACATTCTTCCACGGCTTCTTCGGATCAAGACCGGACATGCAGTGCTCGTGACTTCAGCCACGTCTTGAGCAATTCACATCTTTCTCTGTTTCTGCATTTTGGATTCACTTTTTTTTTCTTTTTTTTATTCTAGAATGAGACTACTTCTGTTGGTTATCTCGGACTATTGAATCGCATTCTAGCCGCGAGTTTCTGCTACTTCTAACTTGAATTGAATTCTGAAATGACTTCCCTTGTTCTCCGGGTGGGCGCCTGCTACTGACTTGAAATTTGAAGTAATTCTGAAATGAATTCCCTCGTTCTCCAGGTGGGCGCCTGCTACTACAGCAAAACAGACAAAACAAAAGAAACTTTTCTGCCCCAGTTTGCACTAGGAAGATTTGTGAGTTGTAGCAGACCTATGAATCACCTATGCTATTGATGAAGGATGCAATTGAAGACTCGACTAGGATGTGCGTCTCCTAGGGATGAAACTTGAATAACCCAAACTAGGAAGTGCGTATCCTAGATTTGAGATTGAGCTTGCGAAAAACTATAAACTAAGCTTGACTAATTTAAAAACTGACCCTATTCTCCAGGCGGGACCCTTGATTTCAAGAAAACTAAAGATTGGTAACATAAGAAAATTAAAAATTGACCCTTTTTTTTTTTAAATTCAGACCTCCTTCTTTTTTTTTAAAAAACATTATCCTAGGAGAAAATTTTATCAGACTAGGTTTTTTTATTTTTTATCTTAGTAGAAAGATTCATAAGGCTAAGATTCCTATCCTAGGAGAAAATTCATCAGACTAGGTTGTTTTATCCTAAGAGAAAGTTCATCAGACTAGGGGTTTTTTTTCTTTTTTTTTTTTTTGTATCTTAGGAGAAAGATTCATCAGACTAAGATTTCGATCCTAGGAGAAAGTTCATCAGACTAGGTGTTCTATCTTAGGAGAAAAATTCATCAGACTAAGACGTTTATCCTAGGAGAAAGTTCATCAGACTAGGTCTTCTATATTAGGAAAAAAATTCATCAGACTAAGATTACGATCCCAGGAGAAAATTCATCAGACTAGGTTTCTTATCTTAGGAAAATGATTCATCAGACTAAGAATTCTATCTTAGGAGAAAATTCATCAGACTAGGTTTTTATTTGTTATCTTAGGAGAAAGGTTCATCGGACTAGGATTTCTATCCTAGGAAAAAGTTCATCAGACTAGGTTTTCTATCTTAAGAGAAAGATTCACCAGGCTAAGATTTCGATCCTAGGAGAAAATTCATCAGACTAGGTCCTTTTTATCTTAGGAGAAAGTTTCATCATACTAAGATTTCTATCCTAGGAGAAAAATTCATCAGAATAAGATTTCTATTGAAAGGAAAATCCATCAGATTAGGACTTTTTATCCTAGGAGGAAAAATGTGAAGATCAATGGTAAGATTTTATGCAAAATAGCAAGACAAATAAAGGCAAAGATTTGAGAAACTTTTCTTTATCGGCTCTTCTCTTCTTTTTCTTTTTTTTTCTTTTTATTTTCTTTTTCTCTTTTTTTTTGAACCACTATCCTTGCACTGCTTTGTTCCTGTTTCAAACAAAGAAAATTTTGTCAGTTTTGAAAGTGGTGGTCGATTTGTGGCCTTGAGTCTTGAGCAGCTTGGCTTTGTGCTCAATCAGCTTGAGTCGGTCTCAAGAGACTTTTGCTCTGCATCAACCCTGATTGTTTCACACCCATTACCATTTGTATTTGTGGCTCAATCAGCCTTGTCCCTACTGGAGATCTTTGCTCAGGTGACCTATTCTGATATCTTCAATGACTTCCTGTTTTGAGCAATTTGTCTGTCAGAGAGAATCACAAGTTATCTTTGCTTGCGCCAAGTAGGCTGACAAAAGTCTTTTGGGGGGAAGCCTTTGCCCGAATCCTCAATGCATGTTGACCGTAAAACTGAGTGTGCTGGCCAAATTTACTTGTGCAACTGAAAAGCTGGTAGCAGATTTTGAAATCTTTTCTTGCTTGTTTTGACAAAGACTGACTCAGAGGGAACAACACAATGATGTAAAGAAACAATATTAACAAGAAATGCCCCTGTCGGGAAGAAAAAAGGAAGGGGTTTTTTTTATTTTTTTTTCAATAACTAGTCATAGTGATACTGACATGCATTTTGGACTTAATGGCCGATCTATCAAACTAATCTAATCTACCCTTTGCCCATTCTTATGACCTTTGAAGTCGGGCTTGTTCGTGATGATTCTTTTCATCAGCTTCACGACTCACTTTCGACTAGTGGTGCCCTGAGGCATTTTCACCATCAAGTCTCTCTCACTTATTTATCACTACTTACCGTCGTTGTAACGACCCGACCGGTCGTTTTGAGTCCTAGCATTCCGTTTAGCAGTCGGAGGCCATGAAAAACTTCATTTCTGGTATTATGACTTGTGCGCGTGGTCGGAATTAAGTTCCGGGAAGTTCAGAGTTGATTTAGGAAGAGAATCTCATTTTAGAAGCTTAAAGTTGAAAGAACAAACTAGGATTGGGTCTTTGAGTAAACGACCTTGGAATCAGGATATGAAGGTTCCAGCAGATTCGTATGATGATTTTGGACTTGGGCGTATGCCCGGTTCGGGTTTTGGATGACCCGGGAGTGTTTTGGCGCCTATTGTAGAAGTTAGCATTTTAGAAGAAATTTCATAAGTTTGGCTTGAAGTGTATTTCGGTGTTATCGATGCCTGTTTGGGATTCCGAGACTGTGAATAGCTCCGTATGGTGATTCTGGAGTTGGGGGCGCGATCGGAAGTGAATTCGGAGGTCCGTAGGTCATTTTGGAGCTATTTGGCTAAAGATAGAAATTTGATGGTTTTTGAGAAGTTTGACCGGGAGTGGACTTTTTGATATCGGGGTCGGAATCCGATTCCGGAAGTTGCAATAGGTTCGTAATGTCAAATATGACTTGTGTGCAAAATTTGAGGTCAATCGGATCTGATTTTATAGGTTTAAGCATCGAAAGTAAAAGTTGGAAGTTCTAATGTTCATAAAGCTTGGATTGGGGGTTGATTCATGATTTTAGCGTTGTTTGATGTGATTTGAGGCCTCGAGCAAGTCCGTAACGTGTTTTGGGATTGGTTGGTAGGGTTGGTTGAGGTCCCGGGGGCCTCGGGTGAATTTCGGATGGTTAACGGATCAAAAATGGATTTTTGAGAAGGCTGAAGGGTCTGGTTGCTGTCATAACCGCACCTGCGGAAAAGGGGCGGCAGGTGCGGCACCACAGAAGCGGCCAAGAAGACCGCAGATGCGGATTTTGGTGAGGGGTGCTGGAACCACAGATGCGGTCGGGGAGCCGCAGATGCGGGACCACACCTGCGGAAAAAGGAAGCGCAGAAGCGAAAGCTGGGGAGGCCAGGGTGGACCACAGAAGCGGCCTGGTGACCGCACCTGTGGAACCGCAGAAGCGGCCAGGGGTCCGCAGGTGCGGAAATGCCTAGAGGCAGAAGGCATGTTTTAAATCGGGGTTTAAGCTCATTTCTCTCATATCTTCATGGCTTGGGCGATTTTTGGGAGCTTCAAGAGGGGATTTTCGTCATCTATGTTAAGGTAAGTTACTCCTACTCATTTGCAAGTTAAATACAAGATTATATCATGGAATTAGGCATGAAAACTGTGGGGAAATTGGTGTTTTGGAAGAAGACCTAGAAATTTTTATAAATTGGATTTCACCACGAATTTGAGCATGGAATTAGGAGTAAATTATATATTTGAGCTAGTGAAGCCATGGGTAATCTTTATCTTCGAAAAATTTTAGATTCCGGGCACGTGCGCCCGAGGGCATTTTGGTCAACCTTTCAATCGTAGTTAGGAATTGCTATGAATTAGTTTGTAATGATTATTTAGGCATATATTAATGGATTTGCGTAACTGTTGGCTAGTTTTGGAGCATGGTGCATCAATTAGAGTCCCCGGAAGGGCGTGGAATGCCGGTCATGAATCTTCGGAGCGAGGTGAGTCTCCTTTCTAACCTTGTGAGGGGGAAACGTCCCCATAGGTGAGTTAATTGGCTATGTGCTCCTATTTGTGGGGGCTACGTATGCACGAGGTGACGAGAGTCCGTGCGTAGCTACTATTATGCTATTGTCCGGGTAGCTAGGACCCAAAAGCATAAATACTTGGATTATTTGTAAACTCTTTGATAGCTATCATTGGCCATATTGGATCATGCCCAGACTTGGGGAATGATTCAGGGTTTTGCTTTATACAGATGCGGGCTCCAAGGGAAGTGATTCGGCGGGTTCTTTGCCAAGGGGGTATTCATGTGATGGAAGACTCGTGGAGTTGATTATATTCGAGGCCAAGTCAGAGCGGGTGGCTCTCAGCAGCGGACCTAGTGGAAATCAAAGGATGTGCTTAATGATTTCAAGCCTATAGGTGCAGTTGAGAATTAAGCTTATGCAGCAGCTTACGAATGGAGGCCCAGAACGATCTGTGATATTTTAACTTGAGATGTAGCATTCAAGGGATATGAAATGGTTCGTGGGATTTGAGACAGCATGGTCTCGTGATTCGAGGTCGCTCAGGATGAGTGCAGAGGGAGTATGTTATGTGTTGGAAGGAATCAATAATATCTTTAAGGCAATCAAGGATAAATTGGAAGAAGGTAGTTGAATGGCCATAGTTGAATTTGGCATATTGGTGTTGGCAGTTAGTTTCTTCAGCGGGATCGAGCTATGTAAGTGATTGTGATGGGCGTATCAGGCTTGTCAGCCGCCGCAATTGATGATATTCAGAAGCATTCTTCTGTTATGGCTTGTTGTGTGGAAGTAGATTCAGGAAGGGCTATGGTAGCTTAGACCACTACTTAGAGATTTGCATATTCTACGGTTGTGAAAAATTTACATGTGTGGTGCTATGGTACTCCGGAAGTGGGTTAAAGTAGAAGGTTCTTAAACGATGACGTGTTAAAATGTTAATGTTAAAATCGTATTCTATCGTATGTTGGCACATTGGGTGCAGTGAGTAGCATGGAAATTCGAAGTGAGGATCAAGAGTGTGGCTTGGTACTGGTAAGGATATCACGAGCTCGGATGAGCAGGGAAGGAGCTTCGGTGTTTAAAGTAAGTCGGCATTGTCTTCAGCGTCACCTGAGATTGGTGTTCTGTAAAGAGGGTTGTATCATGGTTAATGATTCTTAATCGCTTTTCAGCGTTACTGCGGTCGGTGGGTTGGGGGTAAGACCAAGTAAATTTTCATGGTAGATTGTGGGGGAGTGTCCCACAGGAAGGTTTCATAAATGTGGCACGTAGTCACTTGATTGATTAAAGATCTAGACTAAGTATGGAAATTTGGGATGATATCGATAAGTTGAGAATATGTGCCTGGAGGGCACTCGGATTCTGAGTTGTGGACTACGGATGAGTACTCCGGTTATGATGGTTGTCCTTGTGTGTTATGAGAA
>NC_031991.1:17882096-17890842 GCF_001879085.1 Nicotiana attenuata | reverse complement strand
GCCCAGGGTCCGCAGGTGCGGAAATGCCTGGAGGCAGAAGGCATGTTTTAAATCGGGGTTTAAGCTCATTTCTCTCATATCTTCAAGGCTTGGGCGATTTTTGGGGAGCTTCAAGAGGGGATTTTCGTCATCTATGTTAAGGTATGTTACTCCTACTCATTTCCAAGTTAAATACAAGATTATATCATGGAATTAGGCATGAAAATTGTGGGGAAATTGGTGTTTTGGAAGAAGACCTAGAAATTTTTATAAATTGGATTTCACCACGAATTTGAGCATGGAATTAGGAGTAAATTATATATTTGAGCTAGTGAAGCCATGGCTAATCGTTTAGTTTTACGAAAAAGTTTTGGACTTCCGGGCACGGCGCCCGAGGGCATTTTGGTCAACTTTTCGATCGGAGTTAGGAATTGCTATGAATTAGTTTGTAATGAATATTTAGGCATATATTAATGGATTTGCGTAACCGTTGGCTAGTTTTAGAGCATGGTGCATCAATTAGAGTCCCTGGAAGGGCGTGGAATGCCGGTCCTGAATCTTCGGAGCGAGGTGAGTCTCCTTTCTAACCTTGTGAGGGGGAGACGTCCCCATAGGTGAGTTAATTGGCTATGTGCTCCTATTTGTGAGGGCTACGTACACACGAGGTGACGAGAGTCCGTGCGTAGCTACTATTATGCTATTATCCAGGTAGCTCGGACCCAAAAGCATGAATACTTGGATTATTTGTAAACTCTTTGATATCTTATATCACATGGAATTTTTAAATGAATTTCTAAAGGGATTTACCCTTACTTCTTAAAATTGGTTAAAAGAGAGTTGGATATATTATGATAAACACTCCCTGATAAGTTCTTACTTGATTGATTGAGCATGTATCTCTATGTGTACCTGCGTCGCATGTATGATTCACGAGCAGGGTATGTGTTTATTTTATGTTGACCGCGTCGCATGATTAATTCGCGAGCGGGGAAATAGATGCATCTATAGGTGCGCCCTCGACCCTCGGCAAGTGCACAGTTATTTTCTGTTGGATCGGGTCGTCGCCTCGGTATGATTTGCGCATGATATCTTTTATATATTAATGCATGAGATATCTTAAATGATGATATCGCCTTTCATGGCTTGGGATGAATTGATTAAAATGAAGAGAAGTAAATCTTGAAAAATCCTTTGTTAATTGTTAAAAGGTGTTTACCTGTTTTACGGCTTTGTGAATTAGGACATGCTATATGAATCCATGATTTCCTCACACGTTTAGTATATTATTATTGGACCGCTAGCGAGTGTCCAGGTTGACCATCTCCTCTCTACCTCTTCGAGGTTAGGCGGGATACTCACTGAGTACACGTTGCTTACGTACTCATACTACACTTCTGTGCATTTTTGTTGCACAGGTACATGTTACCTTTGCGGCCTACTGGGCATAGCAGCACGGATGATTTGGGGACAGGTGAGTTGCAGTATGCGAGGCGGACCGCAGCTTGTAAAGTCCCTTCTAGTAAATTGTATTTTCTTTCTGTCCACTGTGTTCCGGACGGATGTTGTATTGTATTTGATATCCTTATCAGTAGACGCTCAATGATTTGTGACACCGGGTTCTGGGATGGTTTTGAAATGTTTTGTATTGATTGCTATTAATTAATTTGAAATGAAGCTGCCACTTTTGTACTTAGGAAATTTAAAGGAAAAATCTTGGTCTTTTCAAAGATTGTTAAAATTAGAGTTTAATTAAATATTTAGTTGGCTTGCCTGACAACGGTGTCCGGCGCCATCACAAACCCTAGTGGATTTTGGGTCGTGACAGTCGCCTTATAGTTCCCGTGAGGGTTTTCACTAGCAAGACTCTCTCATTTTTCTTTTGTTTTTGTTTTCTTTTGCCTTCTTGTGTGAGCAACCTGACAGTGTTCTATGTCACGTGACAACTATTGCTCATTGCAAGCATCTCT
The DNA here is from genome assembly GCF_001879085.1 of Nicotiana attenuata. Lineage (NCBI taxonomy): Eukaryota > Viridiplantae > Streptophyta > Magnoliopsida > Solanales > Solanaceae > Nicotiana > Nicotiana attenuata. Next base: position 17,888,896 of record NC_031991.1, on the reverse strand, counting down.
TGGCATTCTTGAAGGCTGATCAGGAGGTCTTTATTTAGAAGGTTTTTGGATAGGGTTGGAAAGAAGGGACGGCATGAAGGCTCAAAACAGACTAAAGATGACGGGGTTCTATGCTTACAACTCTTGGAATCGACTCGTTTAAAAATTATAACAAACTCATGCCCCAGTTTCAGATACTAAGGATTTTTTGATTTTTTTTTCTTTTCTCTTTTTCCCTTTTTTTTTGAATTCTTATTTGGGTTAGACCGAACCGTGAGGCTGCCTACGTATCCTCTTTTTTAAGGAATCAGGTCAAACGTAGTTCAAACATCTGACCTAACTAATTTTTTTCAACTTTCTTTCTAGTTTTTTTATTCATTTTCTTCTATCTCTTTTTTTCTTTTTTTTCAAAACAAGTTGCCCCAGCTTCTATTTTCTGGGGGCATGGACCTTTGATTCTTTCCTCTTCATTTTTTTCACTTGAACTTCTAAAAGCTGCCCCAATTTTGTACTCTTGGGGCATGTACTCTTCTTTTCTTTTTCTTTTCCTTTTTTTTTCATTTTGATTTTTTTTACTCTTGACTCTAAACATGATTCCAAAAGAGGGTGGTCAAAGAAAATAACACAGGCTCAAAAGGGGTAGCGAAGGATATAAAGTGTTTGGATAGCAGAAAAAGGGCCTCCCAGTCTCGAGAACGCCAAACATAGTATCCTTTCGCAATCACGACATTGATGAACATGTTTATCTTTTTGGTGTGTCGTGGTCGAAAAACACTTTCCATCCTTTAATGTTAAACTTTCGACCAAGCTTCAATTGATTCAATATCCTCAAGCCCGATCCTCACAATGATTTGAAGGTGAATTCTACTCGACCTTAATTTCAAAGTATTTCAACTCTTTTTCATCCTCAAAAGTGTCTTTTTATCAGTTATCCAATTCCAGCTTAAATAAATTTTCTAAGATCTGGCCAAAAATTCCGCATGCATGTCATGTCACTAAACTAGCGGGAAAAGAACTAATCATGGAACGACACAAAAGGATAAACTGTGTTTCGTTGAGTAAACAACAAGACAAACAACCTAAAATTTGAGTTACAACCCTAAAATAACCCGGCTAATGAAAATAGCAACAAAACAGATTGACAAGACTCACACAAATAGAACAGAGGGATAGAAGGGTTTGACTCAATAAAACAAATGAAATCTGGATCACAACCCTGAAATAACCCAGATAATAGAAAAAAATCAAAACAAGCTACCAAGACTCCTTCCTAGTAAGGAGAGAATGACTTTTCAATTGCTAGGCTTGACATTTAGCTACAAATTTGCTCATCAGAATCACCATGGCCTTCTCCAATTTCAGTCGGCAAGTTCCTGGGAGGATTCTCATGCTCCATGTCACCAAGCATCATCCCCGCAAAGTGTGTATCATCATGTGCAGGTAAAGGATTCTGTGTGATATTCTGGGTGTCACTGTCTTGGATCACAATTAGTTTTTCCTGGATCATCCTTTCTATTTCTCTTTTCAAATCCCGACTACTTTTAACATTGTGCCCCTGTTCATTGGAATGATATTCACACCTTTTAGATGGGTTAAAGCTTCTCGCACGTGGGTCTACATGATTTGGAGGAATGGGTGCAATCATGTCATAATGCCTTAACTTCTTAAATAAGCTTGCATAGGACTCTCCTATTGGTGTAATATTATCTTTCAACCTTTGTTACCTTCCATACCCCTGACTTGGATGTGGGATATAGGACACTTGAAAATTTTGTGGAGGCTGGTGGAGGTTTTGCGGTGCTCGTACTCGCCTTCTTGGGTGATTTGGTGGCTGGACAACATACTGATGTGGAGCAACAGAGTATCGTGAGTTCTGAGGTGGATAGTAGTGCTCAGGGGAGTCATGGGAACCTTGATGAGGCTGCTCATACCTTCGAGATGTTCTCCTAGGACCTCTTCTCGACCCTATTGTCATCATGGTTTCTTCATCCTTCTCATTCGTGACGCTAAAATTACCAGATTCAATCTGGACAACCTGAGTTGCGGCTTTGAGAACTGCTTGACTTATAATTTTGCCTGTCTTGAGACCATTCTCAACCATTTTCGCCATTTTGATTGCTTCCGAGAAGGATTTGCCCACTGCGGACATCATGTTTTCAAAATACACTGGCTCTTGAGCCTGAAAGAAGACTGTGATTAGCTCGTGGTCATCCATGGGTGGCTTAACTCTAGCCACTTGCTCTCTCAATTTAATGGCATATTCCCTGAAACTTTCAATTGGTTTCTTCTTCAGGTTGCAAGGGAATTGCGGTCTGGGGCGATGACGATGTTGTATTGGAACTATTTGACAAAGGCATGTGCCATGTCATCCCAGGCATACCAGCAAGATGTGTCTTGATCCATAAACCATTCAGAGGCTACTCCCATAAGGCTTTTCCCAAAATAAGCCATCTGTAATTCTTCCTTTCCTCCCGCACCTCTTAGTTGATTGCAATACCTTTTCAGGTGGGCTATGGGATCTCCATGTGCATCATACTTTTCAAATTTGGGAATCTTGAAACTAGGTGGCAAGTGGACATCGGGGAACATACATAGATCCTTGAAGGCAATACTCTTCTGACCTGCCAACCCCTGCATGTTTTTCAACTGTTGTTCTAAGCTTTTCACTCTTTGGGTCATTTCTTCCTGTGCTATCTTTCGAGCAGGCTTCTCAATCTTTGCAAGAAGATCAAATAAGTACGAGCGGTACTCAGGAGAGTGGTACTGCTCTTGATGGGTAGCAAATTGTGACTATGAGTTTTCTTATGCACCACCGTTGGTTGTGGGATGGTGAAGACGAGCATAACAGTAGTGGTTGTCTGATTGGTTGTCAATGGCAAACTTTGGGAGCGCACAACAGAAGTTCCAACTGTAGTCGTACAATTGGGATAATGACTGAACCCAGGTGGATAGGATTGATCAGACAATGAGACCGGAATGGCAGTAGTCGAGATGGGTGTGAATTCTGGGAAACCATGAGAAGAAAAGGGCGGTCCTTGTCCATTGGCCCATGCTTGACACATTTCAGTCATTTGCTGCTTTAGTACCCTATTTTCATCAACCACATTAGACTTTTGCTGAACCCTCTGACCCTAAGTCTCTTGAGCACTAGTAACAGCTTCGATGTCAGTTGTCATTGGCATTTTTTCCTTGGATCTTGTGAATTATGGATGTGTTTCCAACTTACCACAAACCGACCACCTCAAACTTTCTTCACAATTCAAAAGAATGGTCACTCTTCTCTTTTCTTTCTTTTTTCTTTTCTTTTTTCTCCTTTTTGTGTTTTCTTTTCCTTTTTACCATTCGATCGAACCTGATGTGGGTTGCCTACGTATCATGACGCCGCATGAATTAGATCTTTGCGTAGTTCGAGAAGATTAGGAATAAAGTAAAAAACTAACTCTTTTTTTTGGATTTTGGACTTTTTCAATAGAAAGACATATAAAGAAGAAAGAAAATATTTTTCGATTTTGATTTTTTTTAATTTCAAAAGAAAAACTACTAAAGAAGAAAAAAAATATTTTTGATTTTTGGACTTTTATTTTTAATTTATGAAAGAAAGACTTTTATAGAAAAAAGAAATTATTTTGAATCTTGAATTTTCTTTTCAATTTTCAAAAGGTGAATGAAACTTTTTTTGGATTTTGAGAAGAAATTAAAAGAAAATATTTTTGGATTTTTTAAATTTCGGGGTCTAAAAGAAAGACTTTCTAAAGAAGGAAGTAAAGGAAAATATTTTTGGATTTTTTTGAAACTTGTGGGCCGGAACCGATGAGGTTTGCCTACGTATCTCACATCCGGTGAGAATTAGACCCGCGTAGTTAGGTCAGTTTTGACATAATCGGGAGAAATATGTTATTGACACATTTTGAAATGACTCTTTTTTCCTTCTCAAATTTTTTTCAATTTTTTTTGAAAACATTTCGACAGAGTTTCGGGACATTTTCAAATACTGGAGTTTTCAGAATCGGGCTTTATTTTCTTCCTACATCACTCTTGGTTTTTCTCTTGATTTTCTTTTCCTAGCCGGTCAACATGCAAGCCGAAATAAATAAATATACACATAGCACGTAAGATGCATCAGGATGGTCTGTTATCTTGGGTACACATGTACTAGACGGACCCAACCCCTATGTTGAGTCCCCAACGTCAAATGCACGTGATGCAAAAAAACGTTCCTACTAGGGATCCGGTATGAGGCTATGTTATTCTAGGTTTAACCTGGGGTTGTGTTCTAGACCTGGCTTACCGAACAGACAGCTCGAGCCGAGGTGGGGGCAACTTTTGTGGAGCACGAAAGTCTACTCGGCCTTGTTGTTGACCCAAGCCTCGTGCTATTTGGTATGACTTCTACCAAAAAAGTGGGCCACGCGTACGTTTGCACCATATTTTAGAAGACTCAGAAGGGAGGCGTAAGAAGACAGTTTAATAATGTTCATATAATATCAAAGCGTTAAATAAATGGCAATAAGCACATTAGGTCTACAAAATACAGTAATATCAACAATAAATAAAGCCAAGTAAAAATCACATTAACAAGCTCGAATTCTTGAAACCTGAACCAGAGATTCTGGGTTCAACTCCCCAGTGGAGTCGCCAGAGCTGTCACATCTCCATTTTACCATAAAAGGGATATGGGAGTTTTTTCAACTAAAGTGACAATAAACGAAACAAGATTATTTATTCAAATTCAGAGTCGGCACTTGGGATAATTAACAGTGTCCCAAGTCACCGGTTTAAAATCCTGAATCGAGGAAGTTTGACTCTGTTTTACAGTCCGCGAAACACAGAAATTCTGTTAATCCGGGAGAAGGTGTTAGGTATTCCCGGGTTCCGTGATTTTAGCATGGTCTCTTTAATCATACTTGGCTTAATTAAATTGTCCAATTACTTATTTTTTAAACCTATGTACATGTTTACCTCCTGCTTTTATTTGCATAATTATACGCAATTATGGAGTTATTTTAAAACGAGTCACGCGTACGTGTACTTATTTTGTTTGGCGCGTAAAAAAAGCATGTCACACGTACGTGTTCACAATTGATCATGCTTTATTATTATTAAGAAATTTTGGTTGAAGTTGCGCGAACGCATACCCAGATTTTGATTTTAGGATCGTAATTATGTCACGCGAACGTGTCCACAACCACGATGATAGATTAAATCGTGTCTAAAGCATTTTTTACGATTGGGATGTCATTTTCTTTCTCTTTAAGCTCTTGTATAGGGATGTCAGAAAATAACACGAAATGCATGAAACATCCTTATCCAGAAGCCAAGATTTAAAAATGCAGACACAGAAAAGGACACTTCGTTTGCTTACATTTTGAGGAACTTACGCTTAATACCTGTCCAACAAGATATCCCAAGTGAAATAAACAAACAATAATATGTTAACAAGATACTCAATATAGCCTTGGCTTGAAAGAGAAGGAACGAAGCAAAGAAACATCGTGCCATCAAAATTATATCAACCATAAACATTGAACTGTGTCAACTTCTCACTTAAAATCTTGCATTGCTAGGAACATGAAGGCTCGAAGTTACACTATAATGAAAAACAAATGCTATTTTATCAATAATACACATCATATACTGCAAACTAGACTCAAAAGTCAAAACAACTACTATTCCCAAATCAAGGCATCTTATGATTAAAATAGCAAGCTGCGAACATATCTAACAATAAAAATGACAGAGCATCATTAACAACTGATTAAAATTTTGTATGCCTCCCAAGATTATTACTACTTGTTAGTGAAAAGTAACATCTTGCAAAATACCATTCTCAGATTCCATGTTCTTTAGCCAATAATTAGCCAACTACTTTGAGGTTCCGCAAGTCATCAAAACTTATTGATTTTATAATGTGAAAACGCCCTTGAAGATTTAATAAAAATGACATAATACATTATACTCTTGTCACGATCCCAATCCCCTGATCATGATGGCGCCTATCACAGAACTAGGCCAGCCGAAACAACACGAACAATACAGAAGATCTTTTGTAGACATTGTATTTTTCTAAAACATATTAAACCTCAAATCTTTCTTATTAATATGTATCAATATAAATACGCGGAATCAAGTATGTAAATACATCACCCCCACCCTGAATCTGGTGTCACTAGTCATGAGCCACTAAATAGAATTCAACAACATCTGCTTAATACAATATAAGCCTGAAATATAAAATTATAAGGATAGGGAGGGGATGGCAGGGCTGCGAACGTCGTGCATATACTTACTATCACCAATGAACCTGCCACCGAGCTCAAAAATATTTGGATCTGCACACAAGGTGCAGAGAGTAATGTGAGTACGCCAACCCAGTAAGTAATAAAAGTAAATAATGACTGAGCAATAAGAAATCACATAAACCACGTCATAGCACCATAGTGAATACAGTATGTTTCCAAAACAGGATAAAAATCATATCATCTTGTTAAAACTCCGATTTCAATGAATTTTGTTAAAAACATTTGTTTAACATTTTCGATAGAGGCTTAATATAAAGATGAGTGAAATCGGTAATTTAATTCAACATAATAAATATAGACTCACTTTAAGGAGAAGTGAAATCAGTAATTTCATAAAAACAAGCCCCTCGGGCAAAGCATCACTCATATATATAGCCTCTCGGGTAAGCCTCTCAGTCACTCGAGACTCAACTCTCATCAATCAATGCTCACACTCAGCACTCACGCTGAATAGGTACCTTATAATAACCGCTGCGGCGTGCAGCCCGATCCATATATATATATATATATATATATATATAT
>NC_031991.1:17826192-17882076 GCF_001879085.1 Nicotiana attenuata | reverse complement strand
ATATATATAATCCTCAACACCAGGCCCTCGACCTCTCTCAATCATCAACCTCACAAGCCACTCGGGCTATCAATAGAACAGGGTGCTCAGCCCAAACAACTTTCATATATTTAAAACGGAGTATTAAAACTGAATCAAAAGTAAACAGGTAAAAATCATGACTGAGGATATTCTTTCAAATCAAATAGTGCGAGGAAACAGTAGAAAAAAGCCCCTAAGGGTCCAAACTATTGGCACACGGCCTAGATATGGCATTCAGCCCAAAACATAGTAATATTTTCCAGAACACAATGATATCAAACAATTTTCAATCAAATACGAAACTTAACAGCCGCACGGGACGGACCAAGTCACAATCCCCAACAGTGCACGACCCCACACTCGTCATCTAGCGTGTGTGTCACCTCAAAGTAGCACAACGATGTGAAATCCGGGGTTTCATACCCTCAGGACAACATTTACAATCATTACTTACTTCGATCCCGATGAACACCAACACAGCGATGCCCTTGCCGCTCGATTCGGTCTCAAATCACCTCGAATCTATCAAAAATCAGAATCATAACATCAATACATGCCAAAGAGACAAAGCCCATGCGAAAATTATCAAATTAAACTCAAAATCCCGAAACTGGCCAAAGCCGGCCCCTGGGCCCACGTCTCAGAATCCAATAAAAATCACATCAACGAGATCCTTATCCTCCCATGAGTCTATACATATCAAAAACATCAAAATCGGACCCCAAATGGCCCCTCAAATCCCTAATCAAAGTCTCAAGTTCCAAGCCTAAATTCCCAATTCATTCTCCAATTTTTCCCACAAATTCCCTGATAAACAATGGAATAATCACCATAAACACGAGATACAAGCCCAGGTAGCTTAGCTCTCTGATTGGATCTCCAAAATCGACCAAAAATGGGGGAAGAATGACAAAAATTCGCGAAGGAATTCTTATATAGTTTCTGCCCAGGGATTCCGCACCTGCGATCCCATAAGCGCATATGCGCTTTCACTTCTACGGATTTCACTTGCCTCACCAGGTCTCGCATCTGCGGCCGCTTCACCGCTTCTACGGCATCGCAGATAATGTTTTCCAAGCCGCACCTGCGATCCTACATGCACTTGCGCCTCTCTTCCGCTCCAGCGGAGCTCGAACCTGCGGTCCCCAATCCGTAGGTGCGGATATGACAGAAGCAGCAATACCAGCTGCAATTTCCGAAGTTCAAACTCTTCGAAAACTATCCGAAATAATCCCGCGCCCCCGAGACCTCAACCAAAAATACGAACAAGTCTTATACCAATATTCAAACTTGTACCAACCTTCGGAACACCTAAAACAACATCGAAACATCGAATCAACCACGGATTCAAGCCTAAGAACTCTAAAAGTTCCGAATTTCGCTTTTGATCAAAAAGTCTATCAAACATCGTCCGAATGACCTAAAATTTTGCACACACGTCACAAATGATACAACGGACCTACTCCAACTTCCGAAATTCCATTCCGACCTCTATAACAAAATCTCAGCTATCAACCGTACATCGCCAAAATCCAATATTTCCAATTCAAGCCTAAATCTACTCCGGACCTCCAAAACACATCCTGATCACGCCCCTAAGTCCCCAATCACCTAGAGGAGCTAACCAAATCATTAAAATTCAAATCCGAGATCATATACAAAAAAAGTCAAAACATGGTCAAACCTTTCAAATTTAAAGCTTCAACTGAGAATTGTTCTTCCAAATCTATTCTGATTATCCTGGATACCAAAACCAACGATTTACATAAGTTATATAGCATCATACGGGGCTAGCCTCACTCGAGAACTGGCGAGCGAAGTGCAAATGCTAAAAACAACCGGTCGGGTCGTTACATCCTCCCCCACTTAAACATACGTTCGTCCTCCAATGTGCCCAGAGTTGTTCCGAAACCCATCAAATTGCTGTGTGACCTTACCATGCACATACCCGGGGGTGATCCCACGTCACCCAATCTCATATAGGTCAGATAACATAATGTAACTGAAATTTCGCAATCCAACCTAGCCCATAAACCTTAAAACCATATTTCCACTTCTGAAATCATCGACAAGATCAGAATCTCACATCTATACTCTGAATAAGCCCGAACCAGCTGTAACAAACCGTACCTCCAGCCTTAGATGCAATTACATGATATACCACATAGCTCAAACTCTAGTAGCGATAACTTCTGATCACATCAGTTGCTTAGAACAACCGAATATCGATAATAAACCTCTTATCAAATAAAGCCTCATTCCAACACTTCCGTATACTGCCAATGATAAATGAAATACGTAGAAAGTCATAATCATTCCTCAGATCAACCATTCGTGAAGCCACTTCTCCTTTGGCAAGGACCATAGCAAATTTCTGAGCTGAATATCGATACTATCCTTCCAACACGCTGAAATTGAATCCGATAGTACTCATTCTAGATCCCAACGACCTCATCTCATTCAATATGGCCACTCTAGTGACATGACACATCGATACAATCTCAAGCCACAACCCGTGCACCAATAAGCAACAGTCCAAATGTACTCAAATCATGGAAAATGAATCACATGAGAGAACTGTACCGCAAGCTCACCGGTACCATCACAACATGATGCTAAGAACATCACACACTGTAGCACCAGAACACACGAATCTAACCCGAATGATCGTACCTCCACATAACTCCGCTATAATGCGGTAACCCTTTCAAATGCTGGTCTACATCATATACCTCGAGCCACCCTGCTCAAAATCCATAACCATTCAGAATCCAACATCAAGGACCCAGAGTGCATTACCATAACCACGGAGAAGCGAATGACATAACACCACACAACCCGAAAGAACATAACCAATACGCAATCACTCACGCAACACCCAAATACCTATCTCACTCACATTCTGCTCTAAAGCCCAAATGGAATCGCACCATATGTGCATATGACCAATGAATCACCACTCCTCTTAACACAGAAGAGTAACATCATAGATCACTCCAGAACACGAACAAGCTCAACAACAATCGAACGTCACATCTCACAACAATAGCAGTTCGGAGTCAACAAATCCGACCCGGTGCAGAGCACACATCCATGTTGGGCCCACCAACGAACCCCAAATATACTCTGGTCACCCACAACAAATAAATAACTCTTTGAAGGTTCACAGTGACTGAATCATAGCACATACTACCCTCTGACTAACCTTAGCTATTTTCTCACAGTCCACAGTCACAAAACCATCTACTCACGAAAACTCTCAGCCTCCCAATCCATAAAGCACACAAATCACCATATCCGATCCCAACTCCACCGTCCGAATATACAACACATCTCTAATACCCAATCATTCCATGAGAGATACTCCTATAATTCTTCTGTGCCACCAAGCAAACTCGAATATCAGTAGTCAATCCGATAAGAGAGTGCCGCAATAATAATAAAGTATCCTCAACTCAAACACATCGCCCTTTCTAAAATGTACACCCTCATCAAGCCACGCCAATCAGTGATCTTATTTATCTAGTCATCTGAAACTGTCCATGCTAACTAAGAATTTGTGACCTTCCTTTCAAAACTGAACTGTGACCTTACACATATAAATGTCAATCCTACACAACATACCGCATATACCGTACCATCCTAGGATAAACATGAGAACTTCATATCAATTCCAAGCCACAAGCAACTACGTACTCAACTAGCCAAGAACTTTCTAATGATACCATCTAGAAGAAAATCACTATACATCCCATGCTCCTCACGCTCGTAGAAAATATACATCTCTAACCGTGGTAGAAACCATCAAGAACTCTTCGAATTCCATTTGCACAAAACTAAACTGTCAGGACTGAATCCTTCTAACTCAACCAAGCTATGCAGGCCACTAAAACCCAAGAGCATTGCTGCGAAACACCTGTAGAAACTCATTACCTCGTAAGCACCCAAAGAACTAATTATATCCTTAGCATGCCGACCTGGCCTACTACCAAGCTATCCCATCTATCCAAGTTCCTTCTGATTTACCTTCAACTTGATACTTCTTCTCGATATAACACCACAATCCTCGACCCAGACTCACCATACGAGACCCAAGCATAAAGCCACACCATCCTACGGTTCATAAGCCGCTGACTACTCTCTCAAATATCCCCAAAAGCACCACATTCGAAATACTTTCCCTTAAGAGACTTCCTACGAATCTAGAGCCATTACCTTCACCTTCCAAATACTGATATGTAGAATCCATAATGATATAGAAATACCACGAGTCTTGACACCCTCCAATGCAAACCTCAGTTTCTAGCCAAATATACAACCTGAAAATCTTTAATTATTATATGTAACATCTTGAACCCATTAGAACAATTCTCGAGAGTCATCTACTCTACTCAAATTGCAATTAGACCGATCAAATGGACTGGACGACCTGTGCTCCAATAGCACTCCGACACCGTAGAATATAACCTCACCTTAATGCAACCAAGTAACTTCCTGTTCTGTGCACCGTACATCCTTTACCAATAACAACTCAAGTCATTTTGTGATTCTCAATCACCCATAAAGCATAACATAACATTTATTGAAATTTCCTTTACTCGAGCTATCCTCGGTCTCAACCTCCATAAGCCATAACTAATTCAGCAGTATGCCTCAAACTGGAACCAACATAGCACATAACCGTGCAATCAACTAATCAATAGCAGACTCTCCCACTTGGCTCAAAGCCATAGATCAAAACACATAATAACTCATAATGCATATACTCTATTACTGCCATAATACCGTGGTGAGATTAAACTAAATCCTTCATAAGCTCGTGTAACACAAACCATCTAGTACTTCAAATCTTCTGCAAATATCGCATTCACCCTCGTAACAGTTAAGTCCACTCTTTTAAGTGATCCGAATTCAAATTGCAACACATATATTTCAATGATACAAGAGGTCTTCCAACAAACAACAAAAAGGATCACACAAACTTCAGAACACTCCGCATGAGATAACCCACCTGCTTTGCCTCAAACTAACATCTCTGCATACTCTCCCATAATCATACTATTACTCGATCACTTACCCTTCCTAAATCTGAACTTACCCCACGACGTGGAGTTTACTTCATTCCACAACTAGATAACACGAAAAGATCCTTCAACACACCCATAACTCAGGGCTACATATCAAACCAAGATGAAAATCAAGCACCAAATCATTCTTCCTACCCTCAAGTAGACTCTTCTTATTACATCTAAATCATATGAACACATCACGCAGTCACATCATGCTCATCACATAGCCATCCAGCCATCACTTCCACTAATAGGGACACTATAGGATATATAAGTCCAAAAGCACGTGCTCACACAATCAACACCTCAGTGCTCAAGCTACAAGCAAAGCCCGGCCTCAAGTCCTCCAGACTGGCCAAACATCAACACACAGAATTTACATCTCGCCCCTCGACCAGGGAATCACAAGCTGTCAATGCACAGCTGATACCGAGCATTCATGCGCGCATACAGACGCGTGGAAGGAATTTTAGGAGTTACATTTCAAGCTGAATCAATGACGCACGATAAAAATTCAAGAATGTGAAGTTTTCCTAAGGGTTCTGCAGCCTCATGAAGATAAGTATAGATGTCTCCGTACTGATCCGCAAGACTCTACTAAACATGCTCATGACTCAAGAGACCTATGTAATCTAGGCTCTGATACCAACTTGTCACGACCCCAAATCCCCTGGTGGTGATGGCGCCTATCACAGAACTAGGCTAGCTGAAACAACACGAATAATACAGAAGATCTTTTGTAGACATTGTATTTTTCTAAAACAGATTAAACCTCAAATCTTTCATATTAATATGTATCAACAAAAATACGTGGAATCAAGTATGTAAATACATCAACCCAGCCGGAATTTGGTGTCACTAGTCATGAGCCACTAAACAGAATTCAACACTATCTGCTTAATACAATATAAGACTGAAATATAAAATAATAAGGATAGGGAGGGGAAGGCAAGACTGCGAACGCCGTGCAGCTACCTTACTATCTCCAATGAACTTGCCACCGAGCTTAGAAATTTCTGGATCTGCACACAAGGTGCAGGGAGTAATATGAGCACGCCAACCCAGTAAGTAATAAAAGTAAATAATGAATGAGCAATAATAAATCACACAAACCACGTCATAGCACCACAGTGGGTACAGTATGTTTCCAAAATAGGATACAAATCATATCATCTCGTTAAAACTCCGATATCAATGAAAATTGTTCAAAACATTTGTTTAACATTTTCTATAGAGGCTTAGTATAAAGATGAGTGAAATCGGTAATTTAATTCAACATATTCAATATAGACTCACTTTAAGGAGAAGTGAAATCAGTAATTTCATAAAAACAAGCCCCTCGGGCAAAGCATCACTCATATATATAGCCCCTCGGGTAAGCCTCTCAGTCTGTTGAGACTAAACTCTCATGAATCAGCGCTCACACTCAACACTCACGCTCAATAGGTACCTTATAATAACCGCTGCCACATGCAGCCCGATCCATATATCCCTGCGGCGTGTGGCCAGATCCATATATAGTCGACTGCGCTCAGTGGGGGAGTGCAGACTCCGGAGGGGCTCCTACAGGCCAAGCGCTATATTGTTGCGGCTTGCAGCCCGATCCATATACATATCAATATCGCTGCGGTGTGCAGCCTGATCCATAAATATATATAATATTGCTGCGGCGTGCAGCCCGATCCATATATATATATATATATATATATATATATATATATATATATATATATATATATATATATATATATATATATATATATATAATCCTCACCACCAGGCCCTCGGCCTCTCTCAGTCATCAACCTCACAAACCACTCGGGCTATCAGTAGAACAGGGTGCTCAGCGCAAACAACTTTCATATATTTAAAACAGAGTATTAAAACTGAATCAAAAGTAAATAGGTAAAAATCATGACTGAGGATATGCTTTCAAATCAAACAGTGCGAGGAAATAGTAGCAAAAAGCCCCTAAGGGTCTAAACGGTTGGCACAAGGCCCATATATGGCATTCAGCCCAAAACCTAGTAATATTTTGCATAACACAATGATATCAAACAACTTTCAATCAAATACACGACTTAACCGCCGCACGGGATGGACCAAGTCACAATCCCCAACGGTGCACGACTCCACGCTCATCATCTAGCGTGCGTGTCACCTCAAAGTAGAACAACGATGTGAAATCCGGGGTTTCATACCCTCAGTACAACATTTACAATCATTAATTACCTCGATCCGGACGAACACCAACACCATGCTGCCCATGCCGCTCGACTCGGCCTCAATTCACCTCGAATCTATCCAAAATCAGAATCATAACATCAGTACATGCCAAAGAGACAAAGCCAAAGCGAAAATTATCAAATTAAACTCAAATCCCGAAATTGGCCAAACAAGGCCCCCCGGCCCACGTCTCGGAATCCAATAAAAATAACATCAATAGAATCCTTATCCTCCCACGAGTCTATACATATCAAGAACATCAAAATCGAACCCCAAACGGCCCATCAAATCCCTAATCAAAGTCTCAAGTTCCAAGCCCTAAATTCCCAATTCTTTCTCCAATTTTTCCCAAAACTTCCCTGATTAAACAATGGAATAATCACCATAAACACGAGATACAAGCCCAGGTAGCTTACCTCTCTGAAACCACTTGTGTTCCCTCCTGAAATCACAGCTTGGAGCTCCAAAATCGACAAAAAATGGGGGAAGAATGACCAAAATTCGCGAAAGAATGCTTTTATAGTTTCTACCCAGGGATTCCCTGCGATCCCATAAGCGCATCTCCGCTTCCGTTTTTGCGAAAAGATGTCCGCTTCTGCGGATTTCACTTGCCTCACCAGGTCCCCCATCTGCGGCCGCTTCACCACTTTTGCGGCATCGCAGATGCGGTTTCCAAAGTCGCACCTGCGGTCCTACACGCACCTGCGCCTCTCTTCCGCTCCTGCGGAGCTCGCACCTGCGGTCCCCAATCCGCAGGTGCGGATATGACAGAAGCAGCAATACCAGCTGCAATTTCCCAAGTTCAAACTCTCCGAAAACTATCCGAAATCATCCCGAGGCCCTCGGGACCTCAACCAAAAATACGAAGAAGTCTTATACCACTATTCAAACTTGTACCAACCTTCGAAACACCTAAACCAACATTGAAACATCGAATCAATCACGGATTCAAGCCAAAGATCTCTAAAACTTCCGAATTCTGCTTTTGATCAAAAAGTCTTTCAAATCTCGTTCGAATGACCTAAAATTTTGCACACACGTCACAAATGACACAACGGACCTACTCCAACTTCTGAAATTCCATTCCGACCCCTATAACAAAATGTCACCTATCAACCGAAAAATGCCAAAATTCCAATTTCGCCAATTCAAGCCTAAATCTACTCCGGACCTCCAAAACACATTCCGATCACGCCCCTAAGTCCCAAATCACCTAACGGAGCTAACCAAATCATAAAAATCCAAATCCGAGATCATATACAAAAAAGTCAAAACTTGGTCAAACCTTTCAAATTTAAAGCTTCAACTGAGAATTGTTCTTCCAAATCTGTTCCGATTATCCTGAAATCAAAATCAACGATTTACATAAGTCATAAAGCATCACACGGGGCTAGCCTTGCCCGAGAATTGGCGAGCGAAGTGCAAATTCTCAAAACGGCCGCTCGGGTCGTTATAACTCCACAATTTCCAACATCCTGCCTTCATACAAAATAAAATGGCAGAGTTAAACATCATAATTACTACCCTCATTCAAGTGAACAAAGAGCTGGACTCTTTCAAAAATAGATATTCCCAAATAGCAGTTGAATTCGAAAGAATACTACACTTAAAATCGACTCAGAACATAGACTATTACTTAAACATGGTATAATCTCCAATCATGAAATAATTGTGCGAGCAGATATCAATGAACATTCGACCACTTCTTTTTTTTAAAAATAATCAATATAACAAAACAACAAGGAATCCAAACAATTTACACAACCAGAACATGCCGAGTCTAAGTGAACAAACACAAATATGGAACACAATACAAAATTTCTCAGATTATATTTGAAAAGTAATTTTCAGCTGGATGTGTACATACCTAAGAGCAGAAAAATAACAGGCCACGACCGAAACCCGATACAGCAACTTGTACCGGAAAGCCTCAACTCTATTTTTTGCCTCCTTGTGAGCATATACGTTAGCTTTCGCCGAGAAAAGAGTCGTTGGGATTTTGCCGGTTAAGCTCGCCAGCGGGGGGCGAAGATGGAAAAGGGAGGTAGCTCTGTTCGTTCTTTAGTAACTAGGATCCTATTTTTTTGCTTGCTGCCACCGATTCTTAGCTTAGAAATTTTTAAGATTTGCTTTTTTTCTCTTTGTTTAACAATTCTCAAAGTCTGCCGCTGGTTTCATTTTTGGAGGAGAAAGGATAGTTGCCATTTTTTTGTCCTAGGAATTTTTAGGGTTTTTATCACCTGCCTTTAGGTTTTTGTCAAGTAGCTTTTTAAGGAGAGAGAATTAGGGTGGGGTAATGGGCTTGAATTTAGGAAATTGAGTTGGACCATGTCTTTTGTGTTTAAATTTAGGCTAAGAAGACGAAATAATATAATGTATCTATAAAATGTAAAAAACACTCTTAATTAAAATAAACTAATATAAAACTAAATACTAAAAGTGAAACTAATTTTTGTATTTTCAAATGTTATAATTGTCACGACCCAATTCCCGAACCCGGTCGTGATGGCGCCCCTCGTGAAGACAAGGCCAGCCAGAACAAACGAAACACCTCTTTTAAAGAATTACATAACATAAGCAAATCTAAAACAGGTTTTAAGATAGCCATAATTGCGGAAACAACGATAATAACAAGGGAAAACCATCCCGACACAGCCCAAACCGGGGTGTCACAAGTCATGAGCTACTACAGGATCTGCTATAAGTCTACAAGGTATGAAGTCCGATACAATAGTCTGAAGAAAACATAAATGATAGAGGAAAGGGGAGACACGGGGCTGCGGGCGTCAACCACTACCTTGTAATCTCCAAATCACTGCCTGGTCTGGAAGGATCTGCGCCCAGGAACGGACTCTGCTATGCCTTTGCACACACGGTGCAGGGAGTAATGTGAGTACTCCGACCCAGTGAGTAATAATTATAAATAATGACCGAAAGCATGAAAACACATCAAGGCACAAAGCAATTCTATATCAGGCAGTAAATCACTTAAAGCAGTAAAACCGTGAAGAATCAAATGAAATAACTTTTAAAAACAGGTAATTGAGGTAAAACAATAGATAAATAGCAAGTAGAAATCTGTCCCTCGGGCTCAGTATCAGTCGCTCAGAACAGTATCAGCCCCTCGGGCTCAATATCAGTCGCTCAGAACAGTATCAGCCCCTCGGGCTCAGTATCAGTCACTCACCATAGTATCAGCCCCTCGGGCTCACTCTCAGATCATATGGGTACCTGCACTCACTGTGGGTGTGCAGACTCCGGGGGGGCCCCTTACGGCCTAAGCGCTACATCAAGCCACCTCGTTGCATCATCACTCGGCACTCGGCCTTACATCACTCGGCCTCCCATCACTCAAGCCACCTCGTGGCGTGTAAAGTATCTCATATCACTCAGCATATCCCCACATATGGCTCTCGGCCTCACTTAGTCCAGAAATCATCACAAGCCCCTCAAGCATCAGTAAAACAGTAGTGCGCAGTCCAAACAACATTGGAAATATCATTTAAGTCTAAAAATTCAAGTAAAAATGGCTGAGTTTGTAAAACAGTATTAATAAATAGGACTGAGTTCAAGTAATATGTCAAAATAGTGAGGAAACAGTGATAAAAGTCCATGAAGGATTCAAGTAGTCGGCATGAAGCCCAAATATGGCGATAAGCCCAAATCATGATGCTAACGAACAAGTCTCAGTCAAATACGCGGTAAAAACATCAATCGGGACGGGCCAAGTCACAATCCCCAATACTAAACAACTCCGCGCTCGTCATTAAGCGCGTGTTTCACCTCAATATAGTACTACGTTGTGCAAATCCGGGGTTTCAAACCCTCAGGACATCATTTACAATCACTACTCACCTCAAGCCGGCCAAAACTCTAGCTCGCTATGCCCTTGCCTCTCAAATCAGTCTCCTCACACGTCAAATCTGATCAAAACCACAACGAATATGTCACAATAGGCTAAGGGAACAAAACCTAATCGAAAATAATCAAAAAACATCAAAAATCCCGAAATTTGCAAAACACGAGCACCGAGCCCACTTCTCGAAACTCAAAAATTTTCACATCAACGGGTTCCTTATCTTGCCACGAGTCTATACATACCAAGAACTCTCACATCCGAGCTCAAATGACCCTTCAAATCCCAATTTAAAAATCTCAAAATCCCAAGCCCTAGTTCTTCCAATTTTAGCCAAGTTTCCATGAATTTCAGGGTAAATTTCACATAATAATCACATTTTTAGTTCATAGAACTTACCTCCAATCAATCCTCTTCGAAACCCTCTTCAATTTCTCCCAAATAGCTCTCAAAATGCCCAACAATGTAGGAAAATATGACTTAGCTCGCGGAGGAAGTGTTTTAAAAACTATTCTGCCCATTTCTGATTTTCTTCTATGCGAACGCGATGGCCCCCTCGCGTTCGCGATGAACAAATATTCCTCTGACCAAAATTACCCTTCGCGAACGCGATGCCCTAGGTCCCTGAACCTACGTGAATGCGGTCACTGAATCGCGAACGCGAAGAACAACCAAACGACCTTCCGCGAACGCGAGACCCAACGCGAACGCGAAGAACAATTTTCAGGGACCCCAACTTCCTTCTTCGCGAACGCGGCCCCAGGCACGCGAACGCGAAGGCCAAAATAGGACTGCACCTGCTGCTGCATTTTCTGCAAATTTTCCAAGTTCAAAACTTCTCGTTAGCCATCCGAAATCACCCCGAGGCCCTCGGGAACTCAACCAAAAGCACCAACACATCCTAAAACATCATTCAAACTTGCTCCAATCTTCAAAACACCTCAAACAACACAAAAACCATCAATTCTAATCGAATTCAAGCCTAAGTTCTTCAAAAACTTCCGAAACACGCATTCGATCAAAAACCTAACCAAATCACCTCTGAATGACCTGAAATTTTGCACACACATCCCAAATCACCTAACGATGCTACTGCAACTCTTGGAATTACATTCCGACCCTCTGATCAAAATCTCACCTACCAACCGGAAATCGCCGAAATACTAACTTCGCTAAAACAAGTTAATTCCTACACCGGACCTCCAAAACCATTTCCGATCGCACTCCTAAGTCACAAATTATCTCCCGAAGCTAACCGAATCACCGGAAATCACACCCGAGCCCTCTAACACATATGTCAACATTCGGTTGACTTTTCCAAACCAAAACTTCCTTAAAGAGACTAAGTGTCTCATTTCCTACCAAAACCAGTCCAACTCAAATCGACTACACATGACACGGATAACGAAGCACAAGGAAGCATAAAATGGGAAAACAGGGCGGTAACTCATGAGACGACTGGCCGAGTCGTCACATCCTCCCCAACTAAAACAAACGCTCGTCCTCGAGCGGGTCAAGAAACATACCTGAAACCTCAAACAGGCGAGGATATCGGCTCCGCATCTCCCGCTCGGTCTCCCAAGTAGCCTCCTCCACGGTCCGACCTCTCCACTGCACTTTCACCGAAGCTATATCCTTTGATCTCAACTTTCGAACCTAACGACCAAAGATAGCCACTGGCTCCACATCATAGGTCAAATCATCATCCAACTGGACCGTGCTGAAGTCCAAAACATGGTGCGGGTCTCCAACATACTTCCGGAGCATAGAAACATGAAATACCGGATGCACACCCGACAAGCTGGGTGACAAAGCAAGCATATAAGCCACCTCCCAATTTTTTGAGTACCTCAAAAGGCCCAATGAACCGCGGACTCAACTTCCCTTTCTTCCCAAATCTCATAACACCCTTCATGGGCGAAACCTTCAGCAAGACCTTCTCACCAACCATATAAGATAGATCTCGAACCTTCCGGTCCGCATAACTCTTCTGACGCGACTGCGCTGTACGAAGCCTCTCCTGAATCAGCTTCACCTTCTCTAAGGCATCCTGAACCAAATCCGTCCCCAATAGCTAGCCTCGTCGGGCTTGAACCACCCAACTAGAGATCTACACTGCCTTCCATACAATGCCTCAAACGGAGCCATCTGAATGCTCGACTGATAACTGTTGTTGTAAGCAAACTCTGCAAGCGGCAAAAACTCATCCCAAGAACCTCCAAAATCAATAACACAGGCACGCAACATGTCCTCCAATATCTGAATGGTACGTTCGGACTGCCCGTCCGTCTGAGGATGAAATGATGTGCTCAACTCCACCTGTGTACCCAACTTTCGCTGAAAAGTCCTCCAAAACTGAGAAGTAAGCTGAGTACCTCTATCTGAGATAATTGACACTGGAACACCATGCAATCGAACAATCTCCCGGATGAAGATCCCTGCCAGCCGCTCCGAAGAATAGGTAGTACACACCGGAAAGAAGTGCGCAGACTTGGTCAGCCGATCCACAACCACCCAAATCGAATCGAACTTCTTCAAAGTCTGAGGAAGACCACTCACAAAATCCATAGTGACTCTCTCCCACTTCCACTCGGGAATAATCATTCGCTGAAGTAAGCCGCCCGATCTCTGATGCTCATATTTCACCTGCTGACAGTTGAGACACCGAGCCATAAATCCCATAATATCTTTTTTCATTCTTTTCCACCAATAGTGCTGCCTCAAGTCCTGATACATCTTCGCGGCACCCAGATGAATAAAATACCGTGAGCTATGGGCCTCCTCCAGAATCAACTCCCTAAGCCCATCCACATTGGGCACACAGATCCGGCTCTGCATCCTCAACACACCATCATCACCGATGGTCACATCTCTGGCATCATCATGCTGAACTCTGTCCTTAAGGAAAAGCAAATGCGGATCATCATACTGGCGCTCTCTGATGCGATCATATAAGGAAGACCGAGAAACCACACAAGCCAACACTCTGCTGGGCTCCAAAATATCTAATCTCACAAACCGATTGGCCAAAGCCTGAACATCAACTGCAAGGGGCCTCTCCCCAACTGGAATGTACGCCAAACTCCCCATACTCACTGCCTTTCGGCTCAAAGCATCAGCCACTACATTGGCCTTCTCTGGATGATACAGAATAGTAATATCATAATCCTTAAGCAACTCTAGCCATCTCCGCTGCCTCAAATTAAGATCCTTTTGCTTGAACAAATGCTGAAGACTGTGATGGTCAGTGAATACCTCGCAAGATACGCCATACAAGTAATGCCTCCATATCTTCAATGCATGAACTATGACAGCCAACTCCAAATCATGAACAGATTAGTTCTTCTCGTGGGGCTTCAATTGATGAGAAGCATAAGCAATCACTCTACCCTCCTACATCAATACGCAACCAATCCCAAATCTCGAAGCATCACAATACACTGTATAAGAACCTGAAGCTGATGGCAAAACCAATACTGGAGCTGTGGTCAAAGCTATCTTGAGCTTCTGAAAGCTCTCCTCACACTCGTCCGACCATACAAATGAATCACCCTTTTGAGTCAACTTGGTCAAGGGCGATGCTATAGAGGAAAATTCCTGAACAAACCGGCGACAATAACCCACCAAACTATGGAAACTACGAATCTCTGTGGCTGAGGACGGTCTAGGCCAACTCTGAACCGCCTCTATCTTCTTCGGATCAACCTGAATACCCTCTCTAGACACCACGTGTCCCAAGAAAGCCACTGAACCGAGCCGGAACTCATACTTGGAGAACATTGCATAAAGCTTCTCCCCTCTCAACCTCTGCAATACAACTCGCAAATGCTCCGCGTGCTCCTCCTGACTACGGGAATACACCAGAATATCATCAATGAAAACAATAATGAACGAATCCAGATAAGGCCGCAATACACTGTTCATCAAATGCATGAACGCTGCTGGGGCATTAGTCAGCCCGAAAGACATAACAAGAAACTCATAGTGACCATATCTTGTCCTGAAAGCGGTCTTAAGAATATCTGAATCCCTGATCTTTAACTGGTGATAGCCCGAACAGAGGTTAATCTTGGAGAACACCCTCGCTCCCTGAAGCTGGTCGAATAAATCATCAATACGAGGCAGAGGGTACTTGTTCTTCACTGTTATCTTATTCAATTGCCTGTAATCAATGCACATTCTCATTGTGCCATCCTTTTTCTTCACAAACAGAACCGGCGCACCCCATGGTGACACACTAGGCCGAATGAACCCCTTATCCAGGAGTTCCTGAAGCTGATCCTTCAATTCTTTAAACTCTGTTGGTGCCATACGATATGGCGGAATGGAAATGGGCTGAGTGCCTGGCACCAGGTCAATACCAAAATCAATATCCCTGTTCGGTGGCATGCCCGGCAGGTCTGCAGGAAATACATCGGGAAACTCCCTCACAACTGGAACAAAATCAATGCTAGGAGTCTCAGCTCCAACATCCCTCACAAACGCCAAATATGAAAGACAACCCTTCCCAACCATACGCTGGGCCTTAAGAAGGAAATCCCTCTACTGGGAACATAATCAGTCACACCACGCCACTCGATCCTCGGTGCACTCGGCATAGCCAAAGTGGCTGTCTTGGCATGACAGTCCAGAATAGCATGACACGGTGATAACCAATCCATGCCCAAAATAACATCAAAGTCCACCATGCTCAATAGAAATAGATCAACTCGGGTCTTCAGACCCCCAATAGTCACAACACATGACCGGTACACATGGTCTACAATAATAGTATCGCCTACCGGGGTAGATACGTGAACAGGTAAGGCAAGACACCCTCGAGACGTACCCAAATGATGAGCAAAATATGAGGACACATAAGAATAGGTGGAACCGGGATCAAATAAGATAGAGGCATCTCTGTGGCAGACTGAAATAATACCTGAAATGATAGCATCTGAAGCAATGGCATCTGTCCTACCTGGAATAGCATAAAAACAGGCCTGGACACCGCCTGATCGACCTCCCCCTCTGGGGCGACCCCTGGCTGCCTAACCTCCACCCCTAGCTAGCTGGGCGGGTGGTGAAGTAACTGGAGCAGAAGACGATGGCTGACCCCTCTGCTGAGATGAATTGGCAATACGACGAGGACACTGTCTCCAGACATACCCAAACTCTCCACACTCAAAACAACTCCCAGGTGCTAGAGAAGGGGACTAAAGGGAACCCCACGCACCGGAGTGACTAGCTGATGCGCTCGGCATAGAAGAACCATGAGCTGACGGGGCACGAGATGAACTCTGGGCTGGAAGGGCGCTAAGTGAAGGCTGACCCTGTTGAGAACCATGATAACCACGACCTAAAGATGCCCCACGATACTCTGGACGGGCGGACTGAGCGGGCCTAAAAGAACAGCCTCTACCATGCTGGAATTGGCCCCTAGACGGAGCACCATTGAAACTGCCAGAACCCTAAGGCCTCTTGGCCTCCCTGTCCTCTCTATCCTGCCGGCGAGCCGTCTCAATCTCACGAGCGATATCAACCACCTTCTCAAATGAAATACCCAAAACTCTCTCTCTAGTCATCATAATACGGAGATGGTAATTAAGGCCATCCACAAACCTCTTGATCTTCTCACAATCTGTCGGGACCATCCAGGCGGCATGACGAGCCAACTCAGAATACCTTACCTCATACTGAGACACGGTCATATCTCCCTGCCGTAGCCACTCGAACTGCCTGCGCAGCTCCTCCCTGCGGGACTGCGGTATATACTTCTCCAAGAAGAGAGTGGAGAACTCCTGCCAAGTCAAAGGCGCTGCACCAACCGGCATACGCCTCTCATACGCCTCCCACCAAGTGATGTCAGCCCCAGTAAACTGAAAGGTTGTAAATGCCACACCGCTCGACTCCAGAATCCCTGCTGTACGGAGCATACGCTGACACTTGTCAATAAAACCCCGGGCATCCTCGCCCTCAGCACCACTGAATGAGAGGCTAGAGCCTACCAAACCTCTCGAGACAACGATGCTCATCGTCTGGCATAGCTGGAACTACAGACTCCTGAACTGGTGCAACCGGCTGAGCTGGAGGCGCTCCCGGCGTCTGCAATCCCTGCACTACCTGCTCAGGTGTGCGAGCAGCGGGGGTCTGATTGCCTCCCCCGGCCTGTGAAGTGGCTGCTGCGGTAGTGGCTGAAACTGCCTGAGCCATGCTAGTGCAAACCGATAAGATCTCAGCCAGGGCCTCCTGAAGACCCAGAATCATGATAGGCACAGCTGGTGCAAGAACTGGTGCTGCTGGAGCCTGATCCGGAGCTGGGGCAGCTGGTGGATCAACAGGTGCTGCCCTCGCCGCTCTGCCTCTGCCACGACCACGACCGGATCCACGGCCCCTGGTGGTCTCAGTGGGTGGCACTGGTGGTCGTCCACCTTGTCCGGTAGCGCGAGTCCTCGCCATCTGCGAGAGAATAGAATACAGAAGTTTAGTTCTCGGATCAACAAAGTCGCACGATAAGAATTTCAAGAGTTTGAAGTTAATCCTAAAGGTTCTGCAGCCTCTCGAGGATAAATACAGACGTCTCCGTACCGATCCGCGAGACTCTACTAGACCTGCTCATGACTCACGAGACCTATGTAACCTAGGCTCTAATACCAACCTGTCACGACCCAATTCCCGAACCCGGTCGTGATGGCGCCTCTCGTGAAGACAAGGCCAGCCAGAACAAATGAAACACCTCTTTTAAACAATTACTTAACATAAGAAAATCTAAATAATGTTTTAAGATAGCCATAATTGCGAAAACAGCGATAATAACAAGGAAAAACCATCCCGACACAGCCCAAATCGGGGTGTCACAAGTCATGAGCTACTACAGAATCTGCTATAAGTCTACAAGGTATGAAGTCCGATACAATAGTCTGAAGAAAACATAAATGATAGAGGATAGGGGAGACACGGGGCTGCGGACGTCAACAGCTACCTCGTAATCTCCAAATCACTGCCTGGTCTAGAAGGATCAACGCGTAGGAACGGACTCTGCTATGCCTGAATCTGCACACACGGTTCAGGGAGTAATGTGAGTACTCCGACCCAGTGAGTAATAATTATAAATAATGACTGAAAGCATGAAAACACATAAAGGCACAAAGCAATTCTATATCAGGCAGTAAATCACTTAAAGCAGTAAAACCGTGAAGAATCAAATGAAATCACTTTTAAAAACAGGTAATTCAGGTAAAACAACAGATAAATAGCAAGTAGAAATCTGCCCCTCGGGCTCAATATCAGTCACTCAGCATATATAGTATCAGCCCCTCGGGCTCACTCTCAGATCATATGGGTACCCGCGCTCACTGTGGGTGTGCAGACTCCGGAGGGGCCTATTACGGCCCAAGCACTATATCTAGCCACCTCGTGGCGTCATCACTCGGCACTCGGCCTCACATCACTCGGCCTCCCATCACTCAGCCACCTCGTGGTGTGCAAAGTATCTCATATCACTCAGCATATCCTAACATATGGCTCTCGGCCTCACTCAGTCGAGAAATCATCACAAGCCCCTCGGGCAAACAGTAGTGCGCAGTCCAAACAACATTGGAAATATCATTTAAGTCTAAAAATTCAAGTGAAAGTGGCTGAGTTTGTAAAATAGTATTAATAAATAGGACTGACTTCAAGTAATATGTCAAAATAATGAGGAAACAGTGATAAAAGTCCACGAAGGATTCAAGTAGTCGGCATGAAGCCCAAATATGGCAATAAGCCCAATTCATGATGATAACGAACAAGTCTAAGTCAAATACGTGGTAAAAACATCAATCGGGACGGACCAAGTCACAATCCCCAATAGTAAACATCCCCACGCTCGTCATTAAGCGCATGTTTCACCTCAATATAGCACTACGTTGTGCAAATCTGGGGTTTCAAACCCTCAGGACATCATTTTTAATCACTACTCACCTCAAGCCAGCCAAAACTCTAGCTCGCTATGCCCTTGCCTCTCAAATCGGTCTCCTCGCGAGTCAAATCTGATCAAAACCACAACGAATACGTCACAATAGGCTAAGGGAACAAAACCCAATCGAAAAACATCAAAAATCCGAAATTTGCAAAACCCGAGCCCCGGGCCCACTTCTCGAAACTAAGAAATTTTCACATCAACGGGTTCCTTATCTCGCCACGAGTCTATACATACAAGGAACTCTCAAATCCGAGCTCAAATGACCCTTCAAATCCCAATTTAAAAATCTCAAAATCCCAAGCCCTAGTTCTTCCAATTTTAGCCAAGTTTCCATGAATTTCAGGGTAAATTTCACATAATAATCACGTTTTTAGTTCATAGAACTTACCTCCAATCAATCCTCTTCGAAACCCTCTTCAATTTCTCCCATATTGCTCTCAAAATGCCCAACAATGGAGGAAAATATGACTTAGCTCGCGGAGGAAGTGTTTTAAAAACTATTCTGCCCAGTTCTGATTTTCTTCTATGCGAACGCGATGGCCCCCTCGCGTTCGCGATGAACAAATATTCCTCTGACCAAAATTACTCTTCGCGAACGCGATGCCCTGGGTCTCTGAACCTACGCGAACGCGGCCACTGAAACGCGAACACGAAGAACAACCAAACGACCTTTCGAGAATGCGAGACCCAACATGAACGCGAAGAACAAATTTTAGGGACCCCAACTTCCTTCTTCGTGAACACGGCCCCAGGCATGCGAACGCGAAGGCCAAAATAGGCCTGCACCTGCTGCTGCATTTTCTGCATATTTTCCAAGTTCAAAACTTCTCGTTAGCCATCCGAAATCACCCCGAGGCCCTCGGGACCTCAACCAAAAGCACCAACACGTCCTAAAACATCATTCAAACTTGCTCCAATCATCAAAACACCTCAAACAACACTAAAACCATCAATTCGCATCGAATTCAAGCCTAAGTTCTTCAAAAACTTCCGAAACACACATTCGATCAAAAACCTAACCAAATCACCTCCGAATGACATGGAATTTTGCACACACATCCCAAATCACCTAACAAAGCTACTGCAACTCTCGGAATTCCATTCCGACCCTCGGATCAAAATCTCACCTACCAACCGGAAATCGCCGAAATACTAACTTCGCCAAAACAAGTTAATTCCTACACTGGACCTCCAAAACCATTTCCAATCGCACTCCTAAGTCACAAATCATCTCCCAAAGCTAACCGAATCACCAGAAATCACATACGAGCCCTCTAACACATAAGTCAACATCCGGTTGACTTTTCCAAACTAAAACTTCCTTAAAGTGACAAAGTGTCTCATTTCCTAACAAAACCAGTCCAACTCAACTCGACTACACATGACACAGATAACGAAGCATAAAATGGGAAAAACGGGGCGGTAACTCATGAGACGACTGGCCGGGTCGTCACAATTATAAAGTAAAAATTAGGACGAATAGGCTAAAGCCACGGTGAAATTAAAATACTATAAAATATAAATATACTAATTGACTTTAAACTAAAGATGAAAATAGTTTTGCAATTTTTACTTTTGTGATAAAATAAAGTAAAAGAGTCAAAACTAGTTAAAATAGCGATATTAGACATAAACTAGATATCTTAACGCTAAAATATGTAAAATCTTGCGGAGGGTCAAAATTCTACAACCTCTACTAAATGTTTTGTGATAAATCATACCACTGACAAGATTGTTTTGCACGGAAAAAGAGTAAACAATATTTACGTTGTAGATCTGCCCACACTTTTAGAAAATGAACTCACTTGTTTAAGTGTGTTGGATAATGATCCCCTCCTTTGGCACAAAAGACTTGGACATGCTAGTCTAAGTCAATTCAACAAACGAGTCTCCAAGGACTTGGTGATAGGACTGCCTAACATTAAGTTCAAGGAAGACAAAGTTTGTGTGCTTGTTGATGATTACTCTAGGTTTCCATGGACATTGTTTTTAACATCTAAAGATGAAGCATTTGACATGTTTACTTCTTTTGTTATAAAAATTTAGAAACAACTAGGTAATCAACTTGCATAAATTTGGTCTGATCATGGAATTGAATTTAAAAATGCTAAGTTTGCTGAATTTTATGATGAGCATGGCATAGATCATAATTTTTCTGCTCCTAGGACTCCACAACAAAATGGAGTAGTTTAAAGAAAGCATAGGACATTAAAGGAAATGGCTAGGACTATGCTACTTGCTAGTAAATTGCCTCATAGCTTCTTGGCAGAGGCTGTCAACACTGCATGCTACATCATAAATAGTTACATGACTAGACTTCTTGTTAAGTTGATTCCCTATGAGTCACTTAAAGGGAGAAAGCTAAATATATCCCATCTTAGGGTATTTAGATGCAAGTGGTTTGTGCACAATAAAGTCAAAGACTCCCTAGGTAAGTATGATCCCAGAAGTGATGAGGGAGTATTCTTGGGATATTCTTCACATAGTAAAGCTTAAAAGATATACAGTAAAAGAACTATGTCTGCAAAAAAAAAATGTACATGTTATTTTTTTAAAACTAACATTCTTTCTGAGAGGCGGGAATAAGATAATGAAGAGATTGGGCTGATAAGAAATTCAAATGGTAAAACCACAGTCTAGCCTGAAGATGCATCACAGGAAGGAACATGTGATGGAACAGGTCCTTCCACCCAGGGCAATATGACAGGGGGAACTCACTAGAGAGGAAATGATCCTCAAACCTCAAGGGAACCTGTCCATGAACCTATTCCTCAGTAACAAAACCAGGAAGGAAAATCCAAAGAAGTCCCACTTGACTGCTGTCAAGAGAATATTGAGATACATGAAAGGAACCACTAACCTTTGCCTTTGGTATCCAAAAGATATTAATTTTAACATAGTGGGATGTGCTGACGCTGATTATGCAGGGTTCCTTGTGGATAGGAAGAGCACCTCAGGTATGGCACACTTCCTTGGTTCATGTCTTGTGTCATGGGCTTCCAAAAAGCAAAATTCAATGGCCTTATCTACTGCTGAAGCGGAGTATGTTGCTGATGCTTCATGTTATACTCAATTCCTGTGGATCAAACAACCATAATTGAACTTTGGAACTGATGTTGGTTGCATCCCTATTTTTTGTCATAATACTAGTGCTATTAGTATGACAAAGAACCCGGTTCACATAAGAGAACTAACCACATAGATGTTAGGCACCATTTTCTGAGGGATAACTATGAGAAAGGCTTGATCACTGTGGAGTTTTGTGCTACTGACAAACAAATTGCTGACATCTTCACAAAATCCTTATGTAGAGATCCATTTGAGAGGAATGGGTTGGAATTAGGGATGATTAAGATCACCCAAAAGGACCAGTTCAAGGTTAAACGAAAAAATGAAAAAACTGGAAAAAAAATTTTTGTTAGAAAGTCTGTAAATTATGTATAATTAAATTAAATCTTGCTCAGTCTCATACTTTCCATAGTATACTCTTGTGCCGTGTGTTAAAATGACTCATTAATCTCCAATGATATTTTCTCTATTTTGACAAATTTAGACTCACACAAGAGAATTATCAGTGAAGAACCAGGTTCATCAAGATAACACGGTATGTTTTCTACACTCTGCATAATTTGATATAACTATATTTGGATCATGAGCAGAGTCCTACCAAACAAACTCCTTTTGGACTTATCCGTTACAATTGAACCAGTCCTGTTCAAAAGAGTCCCAACCGAATGGAAGTACCTAGATTCTAGGGATACACTCCAACATCTCTTCAAAACTGAATTTCAGTTTGATTAAACTTCTAAGAGTCTGAAAAGCTGTAGTTACCCCTTCCATTATTCCCCTGTATATTGATCAGCTTTAGTGTATTCCATACTTTATCTCTCTCAAGCCGTCAAACACTCTCATTCTTCTTTCATCTTCCAAATACAATCTAATTCTCTTCTCTTCCATACCCTAGCCCAGATATGTCAAACACCTCTGAAAATCCTTCATCACCACCACAGAAAACCACTTCCACACCTTCTACCACTGCTTCAATCACACCAATCTCTAAAAAAGTAGAGTAAAGATGATGGCTCATAAGATTGTCGCTGAAGGAGAGCAGATCAAGAAAATAAACAAGCAATTGAAAGCAGGTAGGGAAGAAGAATCCTAGAAATCTGAAGATTCATTTAAGTTTTCTATTAATGGGGAAGAAATTAGGTCTTCCGAAACTGAACAGGTATCTTCTGATTCTAAAGTTACTCCCGAGACAATTTCTGAAGTTGCTACAAATTTGGAGAATAGATTTGTACTGGTAGGATCTATAGCAGGTGTTGAGACTACAAAATCTGTAGAAGTTGGTGGTAACATTAAAAAGGGAAACGAAAAAGAGAGCAAGGGTGCTAGCAGTACTGTGAGGGGAAAGGGTACAAGAGTGGTTGATTCTTCACCCACTCCTGTTGGTCTAACAAAAGAAACTGGTGCAACGGTTGTTTGGGGAGAGGAATTTATTGAAATAGAAGAGAGTGTGAGCAAAACAGGGGGAAGTGGGTCTGGTGAAGCTGTTGAGGGGTTGGTTCAACTTGGGAAAAATATAGATGAACCTGTTCCATGTGAAAAGGAAACCCTCGCATACCTACTGATAGGGTTATCAATGGCATCAAAACTCATGCCATTCCCTATGGTTTCATTCTCAACACTGTGCTTGCACATTTCAACGTGCCTATGAAGAAGTGGGATGTTAGTACAAGCAAGTATCATTTTGGGGTTAATACTCTGCTTGCTTACGATTATGAAGTCAATGTCATTCCTAATGAACCTGGTTCATCTAAAAAGACACATATCAATAGCAAAGTCAGAGTCTTGGTACAGGAGAGTGAGGCAAAGGATGTTGAGATAACAAGGCAGAAGACACGATTGGTTGAGGAAGAATCTAAGAGAGATTTTCTCAGAACTGAACTTGCAAGGGAAAAGGAGAAGAATGATGGAATTCTTCAAGACATGCTAAAACCTCTCCAAGCAAATAACCCAGCCCCTACCTCTTCCAAGCCTTAAATCCTAGCCTAGTATAGATCAACCAGTGACCCAATTCGATACATTTTGTCTCTTTTGCTCATGTTTTCAGTATTTTTATTTCTTCTTATGCTTTGTGGTAGAATCTTATCAATCATCAATGAAATTCACTATTTTTTCTCTAACTGTTTGTTTATATTTCTTTGATGGTTTAAATTCTTAGCTTGCTCTATGATGATTAATACATGATTGCTTTTGCAGTTGCCTCAGTGACCATGAGTAAGTTTTAAAATCTGGTTAACTTACATTATTATGCAACTTTTCGATGATGCCAAAAGGGGGAAAATAAATAGGTTGTGATTTATAAAAGTGATGTATAGCTTTGAACAAGTGATTTTTATAACCTAATGAACCTGGTCCATGATGATAAGTGATAACAATACATTGTGTTGATGTTGAGCCGAGTTTAAACAGGGCCTAAGCGTATGAAAAGCACAAAGTTTTTCAACATCAAAAAGGGGGAATTTGTTGACCCAAGTAAAGGTTTGTTTTGAAGACTGACAAAGGAACTCAGGCATGAACTAGGTCCATCCCTTGTGTGTATAGAAATGGGCATATTCGAGCATGTGGAATGCACGTGAAGGGAATAAGATTAAATTGGTGTATTTAGTATCTCCTAATTGAAAATGTTGCATAATTGATAAGGAGAAGGACTCCTTAATCAAAGAGAACACTATCCAAGATAGGGAAGGAGTTAGAAGTTAAAATCAACCAGAACTCTTCCACCAAGGAAGAGTTGCATCAGAACTCTAGTTATTTTTTCATCTACTAACTCTATAAATTGCAGGATGTTCTCACATTATATGTGTTGCACAAAAACGCAGAAGTTAAACGTGAATTGAGAGCAAAATAGCAAGGCTTTTTGCAAGCAGTTCGTGTGCAAACTTGAAGCAACATGAACCAGATTGAAGAACCAGCTCCATAAAGAGTTTTATGTGTCTTTCTTTATTCTAGTTCAATTGTAGTAGGTGTTTTCATTGTACCTTTCAGCTTTATCTAGAAGCAATAGTAATAGGTACTTTGAGTATTCAAGTTAGAGTTAACTTGAAGTTGTTGCAACAGTTAGAGGCTGGTTGTTACAACGGGATTAGAGGTAATCCTTAGGTTTACAAAGAGTTTTGTAAATGTTGTTTTGGCTCAGTGATTTAGTGAAGTGTTGGGGAAAATCCTACTCAGTAGTAGGTCGTGGTTTTTTCACCATTTGAGCCAGGTGTTTTCCATGTAAAAATACTTGTGTTCTTTACTCTCTACATTTATTATTCCGCAACAGTAGTAGAAGGAACACATAGAAGAACCAGGTCCTTCCATAATCAGGTTAAGCAAAAAATTGGTCACCACACAAATCACCCCCCCCCCCTCTTGTGTGGTATTGAAGTGTATAACATCAGTTTGTTTGTTACTTTTCCTTTAAGATTCTGCTGTTTTCCCTACTATTGTTAACCGTTTTTTGTTTTTTCCCTAAAAGCTAGGGTTTCAGTTTTTTTTAAAGAAGTTTCTGCAAAATATTTAAGTGTTTAACTCTTGTTTTCTTCCTTTACTTTTCGACTGATTTTCATCCCTATGTCTTTATGCCCTAGGGTTTCTAATTTTTCTACTGCTTGCTATAATGTTTGCCCGTTTACTTTGGCTGTCAATTAAACTGATTAATCGATTTATTTGCCTAACTAGGGTTTGAAATCACATTTTCTTTCAAAATTGGTATCTCTCTCTGAGATTTTTATTTATTCTTTCCTTATATGTGACTCGTAATTGGTACTGCTTTCCTTAATTATATCACTGGCCTGATTTCTGGGCCTTGATTGTTATGACCGACCTATGAGTGATTTTTGGACTTATTACTTACCTTGTTAAACCTCAATATTGTCTATTAATTGATTTCGTGTAAGATTCTCCTTAATCTAAGTAATAATTTCGTGATTCTATCCTATTAAGTCACTACCAGAAAATGTACCTATGGGAACAGTTATTTTGGCAACGGTTCACAAACTGTTGCCATAGATCAGATATAGTAACGGTTGAAACCGTTACAATAGAATTTGGGTGCTATCAGCACACTATTGACATCAAACCGTTGCAAATATAATAAAATCGTTGCCATAGAGTTTTGTTTCGCAACGGATTTGTGAACCGTCCCAATAGACATGCATATGACAACGGTTGTGTGAAAAAAATTGCTATGGGAACGGTTATTTATTTCCCCTCGTTTTATCCGCTGAAAATTTACTGGCCCACGCAAGCTAATTAATTAAGTGACCTGTATTTTATAATTTTAATTAATTTAATACAAAAAACCCTCCGCCCATCGATACACCCAGAACTACTCCCCTCGTCGATACCAAACTCCCATCGTCGAACACCCAAAAATCCCCTCTCTGATCTCTTTTATTTTTGCATCTTTGCCGAGTTTAAGATTAATGGCTGAGTTTCATCAAATACCTCTTCATTAGACCTCCATAATCATCAAACCCTAGAGTTCCCAAAGCCCAAAACCGTGAGGACAGTCGGGGACTTCTCCGACACTTCTTCAAGGATTTTCGTTGATTTTTCGGCACTTCTCCAGCACTTTTTCAGGGACAGTTTCTTCACCGGCACTCCTTCCCAAATCCCCAAATTTTAAAATCAGATTTGTGCTCGAATCAGAGAAGCCCAAAATCACCATAACCTGGTAATTTTGTTAATTCTTTTGGTCATTTTTACTGTTTTGTTACCAATTCTATACGTTTTTACTGTGTTTTTTAGTCTGCTGGAATATGTGATCCCGTATTTGCTTCTGCGGTGACTACTAAACCAGCACCTTTTGAAAGCTATAGCTCCTGATTATAAGTGCCTTTTCTCAGTCAGCTGTGAAAGACTATTTCTCTCTGTATGTAGCCACTCTTTCAATTTCTTTTTCACAAGGTATATATATGTATACACAGAATATATATACATAGAGAAGTAGAAGAAAGAGGGAGAAATGGGTTGGTTTCCATGTTATGGATCATCGAAGCAGAACTCAAAGAAGAGGAAAAAGAAGAAAGACTCGACCAATTCGGTCCAACTTGGTTCTGGTAATTAATAAATCTGCATATTTATCATATAAGCAGACTAATTTGATGATTCTTTGAGATGGGTTTGTTGTATTATTGTCAAATTTCTAGGTTTTTATGCAATTTAAAGCTTCAAGTTTTCAACTTTTAATGAATCTGTAAAATGGGTTTGTTATATTTTGGTCAAATTTCTAGTCTTTATGTTATGTGGAGCTTTAGGTTTTCAACTTTTAATGATTCTTTGAGATGGATTTGTTTTATTTTTGTCAAATTTCTAGTCTTTATGTTATTTGGAGCTTGAGCCGAGGGGCTTTCGGAAACAACCTCTCTATCCCCCGCGCAGGGGTAAGGTGGCACTACCTTCCTAGACTCCACTTGTAGTATTTCACAGGGTCTGTTGTTGTTATGTTATTTGGAGCTTCAAGTTTTTAACTTTTTAATGATTCTGTGAAATGGGTTTGTTGTAATTTTTGGTTTTTGGGTCAAATAGTATGTTGGAATTGCATAAAGATTCCATTTTTGGCCTACCCCTTGGTGGGTTTGTGTGGTGTTACCGGTTGTGTATTGTATTTGTTTCTATGTGTGATCACCATGGGAATGGCATTTTTGGGTCAAATGGCCTATATTGGAATTGCATAAAGATTTTATTTTTGACTACACTGTGATGGATTGGGTTGGTAATCAGCATGTCATAATTATTATCTATGGTCATAATTGATTAATTATGATCTCTTGTGTTGCTTTTCCATCCCAACTGTGTTGCCGTTCATGTGCCTTGTTTTTGTTTTTGTTTGATCCACTTCTCATGTGTCGAGGGGAGAGGTCTCCCACCCTAGCTATATTTTTGAAGGAGGCATCCAGTAGTTCCTCTTCCTCCCCTTCTTCATAGAAATCTCGACCCATGTCATTCCAAACGTGTCACTTTGATTGTATCCGGACATCACTAATGCACCATGATCCTTCCTCGGATTATCAAGAGCTCTTAATGTATCCATTTCATGTGTAACAAGAGCATGGAGAATATTGGTAGGTGTCAAGTTGAATTTTGTAGTCAATGAAATTGAACTTCCATCAGTTCTTTCATTTGCTACTGTATTGCGCATTTCTGAAATTTCAGCCTCATTCACCTCTGCTTTTTACTGCTGCCCAGCTGGAATTAAAGACATGTTGATGTCTTTAGGACCATGTTGAAGTGTTGAATCATTTGCTGCTTTCTGTTCTGTCCAGTTAGCTAGATCTGGATTGAGTAGGTGTAGCGTTGATGAGGTGTCCAGTGGTTGACTCGTTTATTTGCAAAAAATGTCCAAAACCAATACAGAGAATCGAAATAGGTTGAAGTGTCCGCACAGATGCTGATGAGAGGATGCAGTAGAGAATAGCGGAAATGGAAGTAACAATCAAGGTCAGTACATACCACATGTTATACATGTTCTTCAATTTCTTCTACTTCTCCTCCTTCCTTGGTTGAGATTTTGCTTTGGTTCAAGGCAGAGTGGATATGGTAATATCCTTTTTTTTCTTCTTCTGTTTTTGTTTTAATGCTTGTAATTTCTGAAATCACAATTTTACTTCTTTTCTACATTTTGGATTATCTAATTAAAGCATAAAATTGTTAGCGTGCAAGAGAAGCAGAACTGACCTTTCTATAGGAGTGCATCAATGAGCTTACTGTAGTGCTCAATTCAGGCCATATTAACATCTCCAAATATTCCCTCTGAATTTAAAAAAAAAGATTCTCATCTCGTAATGACAATTAGGAGTTTATTTGTTTAATATGAAGGAAAGAGAGCAGTGACAGTTATAACTTACTAGGTAGAATTCTTGCCCATGAGATAGAGAAACGTAAGCTATTCACACCCATATTTTCCATGAGTTTGACGTCCTCCTGTTTACATTTTAATAGTATCAAACAAATCAGAACTATTCCATTTCATGATTTCACAATATCAAAGAGCAAGATCAGTTATCGAAATACAAGTTTCTTTTAATGTAATTTTTAATATTTCAAGCTTGGTTACTGTATGAAAATTCCGGTAAATATAACCATCACTTACATAGAAGGTTGAACTGCTTGTGGAACAAAAAGTGTTTATGCTGTCTCCCTCTCAGCTGCAAGGCGTTGAGCTTTCTGAAACTCCTTTAATACAGCTTGAAATCTTTAGCATGTTTAGCGTCTGTAATTTTCTTTAGGAGATGAATAAATGTTTTGCACATATATATCAAAGTGCAGACCCACCAAGACAAGCACAGAGAAATAAGGAGAGCACTTCTTGAAACTTACACTGACTTCAACTCGATGATCTGTTTCGCTGACTTGTTTAAGTTTTGCAGATGTATCTTTCACTAATATTTGCCCAATATGCAACCTTGTTTTACGCCTGCAGTTGAGAAAATCAGCACATGTACCAGAAAATTTTTATTTTTTTAAATTCGAATGAACCACCTTTCATGTCATCAAGACACTATTTCCTCCTGATTTGTTGACAGAGATGTTTAATGTATACACACAAGTTATCTAAAATTCACCATGCCTCCAAGCTGAATCAAGATCCGGAATCAAGAGTTCCGGTTTCTTAAAACAGTTTCATGTTTGTGTCCAGAGTATAAGTCTATTCAAAGTTTCTGAACATTTTGATACATTTCTTATTATCATAGATTTAATTTACCCCGAAAACTTTCACTGGTATAGTAAACGAAAATATATGCTCGGAAACCAACCAGTATTAACCATATACCCGAGTATAAGTTGGGAGGTATTCTTTCAGCAGAATTGAGTCTCCACAGCTAAAAGATAGACAATTTGTGGAACTCACTATGCACGGCCTAATGGAAGTAGTCTCCCTTCTTTTTCCTTTGTGATTCTCCGTTGCTTTCGCTAATGATAGAATTTTGAAGCACTATGATCCTGCAGTGGAAGCACTTGAGAAATTGATGTGCCAAGGATTTTGTTTTGCTCGTCCTTCTCGGGACAAGAATGTCGACTCATGCTTAGCAGGCCATTTGAAGCTACAAATAGTTGATGTTTCGTGCTGGTTTAGTAATTATGTTTGTGATTCTTCTTATGCATTATTCTTTACTTTGCCATCATAGCTTGATAGCTTGAAAGTCTTGGTCCTTGGTAATAATATCAGATTATTATAATGTTGCGTATAGTTTGTTGAGATGAATAACTTGGATTAATAAAAGAACGAAAACAGTTAAATGCTTGAGTATTCTTAGACCGGATTCTGTTGGAGGGTAATAACTTTATTTATCCTCTTTTGTAGGTGGAGTAGATCAAGAAATGGATGATGAAGACGATGAAGAACTAGACCTTACTTGAAATGACTTTTTTATTGTTATAGATGAACGTTCTAGGAATCTTTTTTTACCAACATTTTTGAAACTTATTTACTCTTTTGAAATGTACTAAACTTATGCACTCATGGCTTTATGGATAATTTTGTATTATTAATAGTTTCATTTTATGATGTATTCAAATTTTAGTGTTATTATAATTTATTATATGTATAAATATTTATTTATAATAGGTGCTATATTTTAATTTTAACTGAACTAATACAATAGCCTACCAGAACCGTTGCAATAGGACACAAATGGCGTTCCAGTAGACAGCGTAAACCGTTGCTATAGGTCCCATAAACTGTTCCAAATACAAATATAACCGTTACGATAGCCTAAAGAAACTGTGGCTATATCCAACATAACCGTAGCAATAGCTTACATAAGTGTTGTTTTAAATAATATGGTAACGGTTAAAAACCGTTGTATAAACAGTACAGTAACGGTTTTGAACCGTTCCAATTGAAAAAAATAACCGTTCCAATAGAGAAAGGGAAAACCGTTGCGATAGACGTATCTATTGTCACAACGATGCAAACCGTTGCAAGAACCATTCCAGTAGACCTATGGGTACGCCGGCTGATGTGACGATCTTTAAACCGTTACCGTAAACCAATTTTTCAGTAGTGAGAGTTGCGAGAACACACAATAATACCTTATAACTGCATAGCAATAGTGGTTAGAATGGACCGAAATGACAATAGAAAAAAGTAATAATTTTGGTAATGACGCGATACAAAATTCATGTGTCGTCTTTTACATGGAAAGTTTAGGCTTTAAATTAGATGTTGAATTAAAACATACACAAATCACTTTCTTCCAAAAATTTGTACAGTGTTTCCTCACTCTTAAGTTAATTTATCTGACATAAAGGTTCTCCTGTAGAGAGCTATTTGATGTCATAAAAATAGCTTAAATCATTAACCTTAATTGATAAAAAGGTAAAACAAAAAAAAAACCACAAAGGCTGCTACATTGTGGTAATGCATTATAGAAATTGATGGGGAAAAAGATCATACATTAGCATTCTTTTTTCTGCCTTCAAACATTGAGAGAATTAATTGTCAAAATATTAATTTAATTCTTTGTAATGACCCGATCGGTCGTTTTGAGATTTTGTAGTTTTCTCGCCAGTTCTCGGGCATGACTTGCCCCGTGTGATGTATTATGACTTATGTAAATCGTCGGTTTTGGTTTTCAGGGTAATCAGAGTGAATTTAGAAGAACGGTTCTAAGTTTGAAGCTTGAAATTTGAAAGGTTTGACCAAGATTTGACTTGTTTGTATACGATCTCGGATCAGAACTTTTATGATTTGGTTAGCTCTGTTAGGTGATTTGGAACTTCGAAGCGTGATCGGAATGCATTTTGGAAGTCCGTGGAAGGTTTAGGCTTGAATTGGCGAAATTGAGATTTTGGAGTTTTCCGGTTGATAGGTGAGATTTTGATATAGGAGTTGGAAAGGAATTCTGGAAGTTGCCGTAGCTCCGTTGTGTCATTTGTGATGTGTGTGTGCACAATATCAGATCATTCAGACGTGGTTTGATTGGGTTTTTAATCAAAAGCATAATTCGGAAGAATTTGGAAACTTAGGCTTGAATCCGATGTGTTTTGGTTGATTCGACGTGGTTTAAAGTGTTTTGAAGATTGGTATAAGTTTGAATAAGGTTATGGAATATGTTTGTGCTTTTTGTTGAGGTCCCGGGGGCCTCGGAGTGATTTCGGATGATTGACGGAGAAGTTTGGAATTTTGGAGAGCTGCAGATTTTCTGCATCTGTTGTTTCCGCACCTGCGGATTGGGGACCGCAGGTGCGATGCCACAGATGCGAGGTAGAAGGCCGCAGAAGCGGAAGAAAGTGAGGTAATCTGTGACCGCAGAAGAGGTTGGGTAACCGCACCTGCGGTGGCGCAGGTACGGAGATAGCATCGTAGATGCGGAAAGTTGGGAATAAGTGAAAAACCGCAGAAGCGGATCTTGGACCGCAAAAGCGGTACCGCAGATGCGGTGGATTGACCGCAGATGCGAAAATGGTTGGGTCAGAAAGTATAAGAAGGTTCCCTTTGCTATTTTGAGTGGGTTTCCACCATATTTCATTCGGGAGAAAGCTTTGGAGAGCTAATTCAAGAGGGAATTCAAGAGGGTTTCATGGAGGTAAGATTTTTGGACCCTAAACTTGTTTCTATGATGAATTTTAAAATTTGTAAGCTTGAAATCCATGGAAAATCTGTAGCAAAAGTGGGTAATTAGGGCTAGGGACTAAGAGACCTTTAAGTGGAGATTTGAGGGGCCATCTGAGGTTCGATTGTGATGTTCTTAATATGTATAGACTCATGAGAGGACGAGGATTCTATTGATGTGATTTTTATTGGATTTTGAGACGTGGGCCCGGGGGGGCAGGTTTGAGCAATTTTGGGATTTAGATGTAAATTGGATATTTTCGAGTGGGCTTTGTTCCCTTAGAATATTTTAATGTTTATGTAGTGATTGTGGCTAGATTTGGAGCATTCGGAGGCCGATTCGTACGTGCAAAGGCAATGCGGGCTAGAGTTTTGACCGGATCGAGGTGAGTAATGATTGTAAATATTTTCTTGAGGGTATGAAGCCCCGTATTACACATCGTTGTGCTATATTAAAGTGACGCACACGCTAGATGTCGAGCGTGAGGTCGTGCACTGTTGGGATTGTGACTTAGTCCATCCCGAATGATTGTTTTACCGCGTATTTGACTGAAAACTATTTGTTATCATCATGTTTTGGGTTGAATGCCATATTTAGGCCTCGTGCCAACTATTTGAACCCTTATGGGATTTTTACTGATATTTCCTCACTGTTTGACTTTAAACTTGTACTCAGTTATGCTATATTCTACTGTTTCTATAACTCAGCCATGTTTACTCTATTTTAACACACTAAATGATATTTCAAATAATATTTTGGGTTGAGCATCATGTTTTACTGTTGCCTGGGTGGCTATGTAAATTTTGACGAAGTAAGGCCAAGGGCCTGTGTTGTGAGGATACTTTTGGGTCGGGTTGCACGCTGCAGTGGTGATACACTAATTATGATTATGAGGCCGAGGGCCTGAGATATGTACGCCACGAGGTGGATTGTTGATATGAGGCCGGGGGCCTAGTGATGATGCCACGAGATGGCTTGATATTGCACTTGGGCCGTAAGGAGCCCCTCCAGGAGTCTGCACACTCCCAGTGAGCGCGAGTACCCATTGTGATGTGAGACATAGCCCGAGGGGCTAGAGTTGTTCCATGTTGTTTCCCGAGGGTCTTTTTCTGTTGGTATTGTGCCCGAGAGGCGGATTTTATGTGCTTATCTGTTCTAGTTTCTTTGTATTTAATTGCTTAACTATTAAAAAGTCATTTTTAGAGAAGTTTAAACTGAGCTAAGATGCTTTAAGAGATTTTACAGCTTCATTGCTTTTTCTACTGATTTTGTACTGCTTCTATACAACATGTTGATATGCATTTTTTTTGTGATTTCTTATCGCTCAATCAATATTTATGATTATTATTGTCACACCTCCTTTTTTACACACCACTTGCCGAGAGCGGCGTATAAGGGAGTTTTTCCACTTTATGTGATATTATTCGAAATGAGATTATTTATTAATCAGAGTCTCCACTTGGAATAAGTTACGGTGTCCCAAGTCACCGGTTTATTTTAATTCCCAAATCGAGGAAGTTTTAATTTTAAAGAGTCTGCGAACCAGAAATTCTAGATAAGGAATTCTGTTAACCTGGGAGAAGGTGTTAGGCATTCCCGAGTTCCGTGGTTCTAGCACGGTCGCTTAGTGACTATTACTCGGCCTAATTGTTCAACTACTCATTTTTAGGAACTATGCGCAATTATCGTTTACCATTTTTAATTACTTGAATCATTTGTAATTAAAGAATTGAGTTACGCGTAGGTATACTCTTTTCTTTTAGCGCGTCAAAATCATGTCATACGAACGTGTCCACGATTAATAACGCTTTTGTTGATTTATTAAGAAAGTTTGGTTAAGGTTGCGCGAACGCATCCCTCAAGTCATTTTAGAGTTAAATTTGGAATTATGTTACGTGAACGCATACGTAATTGCAATATTAATCTAAATCGGGCCTAAAGCAAAAGTACGAGTCTTATGGTTATTTAATATTTATGTTAATACTAATGTGAGGGCCATAACATAAAACTTGTCTAAACTTGTCTAATTAATATGAAGCAGGCTGGCCCAAACGATGAGGCCTGCAACTCCATTTCAAGTGGCCTCATGGCACAGGGCCCAAGGGATGGCCTAAATCTTTGAGAACTAAGGACTGAAGAGGAAAGACTCGAGTACGACTCTGGACGGAGCCAAATCAACTTGGGCATCAAGAGGCCCTGAGCTCCAAATGGTCATTCCAAAGTCCAAACTCAAAGTATTTTACTTGGTTTCAGTAGTGAACAAACAAACCATTAATTACTCGATATGTCCAAATAAATAAAATTTAAGCACCAATCAATTGAATAGTTTAAAAACTATTGTTATAATTCCCATACACTAGCAATTTATTCAATAATCTGCACATTAACATGATTTCCCAAATACGATATACCTATATTGGCATACGCTCATCTCTATCCCATTCCCCCACCTTAAATCATCATTCCAAACGACTTTAAATCAACAGTTAACTTTCAAAATAAAATATTCAGCTACTCCTCATAACATTTGCTTCTACTATAGCTCAATCTATGGACAGTATTCACACAGCAACATGAAGCTTATCACAACCTGAACTTAAACCTCTCTTTTACGACAAACAAATCATGCTTCAGGAACCATTTACAAGAAACTCAAAACCTTATTTCCAAAAGAGGACAGTAAGCACTGAGAAAACCTTCAACTAAATCCTATTAGCTGATTTTCATATGATTCTAAAGCATACATCACAGAAACAAAATCCATTCAACAGAAATGCATCACAGTAATTAAGAGATGGGGAAATGATTAAAAAAACAAAGAAAGAGGATCAGGCTACATAGCTTAAAAGAAATTTTCAAAATAAAGTCCTAAACAAAGGATAAGTTCTGATTGATCTCAACTAAGAAAAACACGTCTTTCGATCAATATTCAGCACTTCATTTCCTAGTTCGAAGTAATACCTGGCAATAAAAGAAAACAAGAGAAGTAAAGAATCAGCAGAGCAGTAGCAGAAAAGCAGTGGAACAGTGTTGGAATCAGCCACTTAAACCCAAGGAATCCAAACTAAAACAGCAACTAGACAGTACTCCACACAAACAAGCTCAAACCAAACATTCAAGCACCAAAAATCAAACCATTTCTTCACCCATGCAGGAATTTGAAGTTTAAAAAATTCTAACTAAAGGAGGATCAATAGATCAAAACTGAAAAGATTTTCAAGTAGTGTTTCAACCAAGAAATGCAGAAAAATTCAGTGTTCTTTTCAGATTCAGCCGCTCAGTTTTTAGGAGTTTTCTTATCTCTAATTTTTCTGACTTCAATCTCAAGTAATGATGCCTTTATAGGCAAGCTATTAGGACAGCAATGCTGAAAACAATTTTTCATTTTACACCTTTTGGAATTTTGGTTTTAGCTTAGATACCCTTAGCTTAAAACTCAGAATTTCACATAAGTCCCCACCATAGCTTCCAAGAAGCTTCCTATTCAGTTATTAGAGATTCCCCTCCACCTACAATTGCCAAATTACCTCTTTAAGCCTTGTTAATTACCTCTGAAGCTAGGCAGAATATGGGTCAAACTAACCCAATTCAAAGTGCTAATGGGTCTGTAAGAACCCAATTCAATTCCTTTTTGGGCTTTCTGATTTCACAATTCAACTCGAGCCCTAGATAGCCGACATAATTCAACGGGCTACTCAAAATCTCCTAAAAGAAAAAAAATTAGTAACTCTTTAATGTGAAACCAAAACAAAAACGAAACAAAGGGAGCTGAACTAATTAATAAAACAAATAAGCTAAACTTAATATTAAACTAATTATGCAGACGGAACAAGCGGAAAGATGAACACATAAGAAAAGAAAAGAAAAGAGAAAATAGAAAAAAGAGATGCAAAGGATCTTAAAAGAAAGAAAAAGAAACATGCAAGAAAAAATGAAAAGAGACTGAGAAGTACCTAAATAACTGGATGGCCTAAACTTGAACTCAACTCCTCGAGCCTTTGATTTTGGCCGAAATGGGCTTTAATCATATGTTCTCAAATGAAAACACATGAATAAAGCCCATTTTGACTCCAAATCTTCAATAGGCTACTGATTTAGGATTTTTGGAAATTAGGGTTCATGCCTTCGATTTAAAATTTGAGAAGTTCAGGGGAGATTCGAGGGAAAAGGGTTGTGGATTTAGTATGAGGGGGTCATGGGGGTTGTAGTGTGTTATTTTGGGGTCGTTTGGGAGTAGCGCCGCCGGCCCAAGACAGTGAAAAATCAGGGTGGCGCCCTAGGGTTTGGGGTACGATCTCTGATGTGGGTGAAGTAAGAGAGACGGGTTTGGGGGGGTATGCCGATTCAGGTAGTTAAATACTTTCATGTGCCTCAGTTCCGGACCGTTAGATCAAAAGAGATCAACAGTCCTGATCCAATCAATTGAAATAGTGTCGTTTGGCTCATTAGTGAGGCACGCCGATTTTTAGAATGGGTTTTAGGCCGGGTCTAACGGGTATTTGGACGGGTTTAAGGAGAAAATTGGTTTGGGCTATGGAAAATTCGAATTTTGGCCCAAAAATCTAATTTTCTTCATTGTTTTCTTTTCTCTTTCAATTTCTTTTTTTTTTTTGAAATTCTTTTCCTTTTTCCAAAATTAAAAATCAAAGCCTAAATTAAATCTAGAAACTAAACTAGCCTATCAAAAATACTAATTAATCTAAACAATAATTAACATAACTAATTAAAAAAACAAATTTAAAGAGAACTACCAAAATTCGAAATTAAACAATAAAATGCAAAATTGGTTATTTTTTGGTGATTTTCTAATTTTTACGAAACACTAATTTACTAATTACTCTAAAAATATAAAATTAAATCCTAATTGCAAATGCAACATTTTTTTTGTATTTTCTATGAATTAAATAAAAGTAAACATGCACACAAAATGCAAACAAACAGGAAAATTCTAAAATAATTCCTAAAATAACAAACAATTAAAAGGGAAAAAAATCTAATTTTGGAATTCTGTAGGAGTAATTCAGGTGAGGCAAAAATCACATGCTCACAGCTGCCCCTCTTTGCTCGGAGACACGAAGGATTTTCGGGCAAAGATAAAATGACCAATCATGAGAGATATTTGCCCGTTTGACACTCCATGCGAAGCATATTTTAAAAGAGTATGACCGAACCT
This sequence comes from Nicotiana attenuata, assembly GCF_001879085.1. NCBI lineage: Eukaryota > Viridiplantae > Streptophyta > Magnoliopsida > Solanales > Solanaceae > Nicotiana > Nicotiana attenuata. The sequence continues at coordinate 17,844,179 of NC_031991.1, read as the reverse complement.
TGCTTCAAAGGTTGCCTACATATCCTTGGCTATAAAGGAATCAGGTCAGTGTAGTTCTGGAAGTTTTGGTAGCTGGGACTACCAGGAAGCTATGATTTCAGTGTTGTTGCTGCTATTACTACTTGCTGAACTCCTTATTACACTAAAATGAAAAATAAGAAGCAAATCTAGTTAAACCTATCAACTACGAGTTACAAGATTCCTATCTATAAATCTCTTGAAGCTTGATCTTAAGTCTTAGCTGGTTCTTGCTGTAGACTCTGATCTGAATCTTGATGCTCATTAGCTGCAGTCGTTGGTTCATTCTTCAGCTTTTGGATCAAGGCGGGACATGCGAAACTTGTGACTTCAATCAAATTTTTGAACAGTCCGCATCCTTCTCCACTTCAGCACTTTGAGTTTACTTCTTTTTGTTCCTTTTCTTCGTTTCTTTATTTTGGATTGAGATTCATTTTTTGGTCATCTCGAGGTCAAACCTGCTCAGATACCAAAACAAACAAACGAACGAAATTTTTTTGCCCCAGTTTTCACTAGGAAAATTCTGTGAGTTATTTGCAACACAAATCTAAGCTATTTCTTTATTAAAAGCAATAAAAATCGGGATTGTGTATCCTTGGGAATAGGGAGTGAAGCCCTAAATTGGGAGGATTGCCATGTTATGCTGGAAAGCAGACCGGGTTGTGCCGGAAGAGAAAAAGGATCCTCGGGTTATGCCGGAAGAAAAGAAAAAGGGTCCCTGGGTTATGCCAAGGAGGTCCACGGGTTATGCCGAGAGAAAAAAAAGGTCCCTGGGTTATGCCAGGGAGGTCCACGGGTTATGCCGGGACAAACGGAAAAAGGTCCTCGGGTTATGCCGGGGAGAAAAGGAAAAAGGTCCTCGGGATATGCCGGGGAGGTCCACGGGTTATGCCGGGAGAAAAGAAAAAAGGGCGCTGGGATATGCCAGGGAGGTCCACAGGTTATGCTGGGAGAAAATAAAAAGGTCCTCGGGTTATGCCGGGGAGGTCCACGGGTTATGCCGGGAGGAAAAGAAAAGGTCCCTGAGATATGCCAGGGAGGTCCACAGGTTATGCCGGGAGAAAAGAATAAAGGTGCTTGGGTTATGCTAGGGAGGTCCACGGGTTATGCCGGGAGAAAAGAAAAAAGGTCCCTGGGTTATGCCAGGGAGGTCCACGGGTTATGCCGGGAGAAAAGAAAAAAGGTCCCTGGGTTATGCCAGGGAGGTCCACGGGTTATGCCGGGAGAAAAGAAAAAAGGTCCTTGGGTTACGCCAGGGAGGTCCATGGGTTATTCCGAGAGAAAATGAAGAAGGTCCTCGGGTTATGCTGGGGAGAAAAGGAAAAAGCTCCACGGGTTATGCCGGGAATAAGTAGGGAATGGGGCCCTATGTTTGAAAGGATGCAGCTAGACATTGGAGGCCCTATGCTACCATGATTTTGGTATCTTTCTTCTTCTTTTTCTTTTTTTTTTAGTAAAAAAGCAGGAAAGAATTTGGAGGAAACTTCCCTTTTGGGTTGATTATTGTTGCGAAGCTGTTTCTAGCTCTTGCGCATTTTTCCTTGGTTGCACCTGCTTCTTGCAAGGTTGCTTTGGATTGCACATGTTTCATGTTTTCAAACAAAGAACAATTGTTAGTTTGAAATGGTGGTTGGTTTTGTGGCCTTCATTATTTCTGATCACTTGATCTCGGCCCAACTCTTTTGGTGAGAACCCCTGCTGCTTGCTGGCTTTTCTGAAGATTGATCTCTTTCCTAAACCGAGGGACTCAACTTTTCAAAAATTTATCGTGACGGCTCACCCGTATGAGGCTTTGGTCCTTTCACTTTAGCACTTCCCTTCCCGAAGTGGGAGTAGGAGAAAGGAAAGCGCACTCGATCAATTACCATGCCGTGTCGTAAGACAAAAAGTCACCCGCAGGAGCTTAAAATTCTTCCTCTAGGGCTTTTACCTTGGCTTTCTTTCATTTTCAATAACTTGGGTTTCAGAGCATCGGCCATCATGGCCAGTCGGGGTCGACTTGATGCACTCGGTGAGGCTGGGTACTTTCTTTGGACTTGGCTTTTATTAAGCGGGACCCTGTAAAACAAATCTTGCCACCTTTTCTTTGTATTAGTTTCAGAAACAGAGTTAGATCGAAAGGGATTCAAGGAAAAGTAAACAAAGGACAAGAAAACGAATTTAAAGAGAAGTGTCCCTTTGGGGGAGGAAAGAAGGACTTATCTGGGAGTGCATGCAGACTTCAATAGACATGACATGCTTCTTGGGCTGGGTGCCCGATCCGCACACACTATCCCAACTTCTCATAAACCACATTGCGACCCGTCTTTCAAAATCGAGAAACCTTTCTAGGACTTTTTCAATACCAATGGTGGTGAGGGGTTTCTTTTTTTGGATCAACGGCGCCCTTTGCGAGTTCTCACCAATCGACCTCTCTCATTTCTCTTCATACCATAGCCTTATAGTGCTCTTTTACAAGTTTTCACTAACAAGACTCTCTCATTTTCAAATTCTCTGCTCACTGTCGACTTATGGTGCTCGTGAGTTTTTACCAATAAGACTCTCTCATTTTATTTCTCTCATCCTGGTTGTATGGGATCCAAACAACTGCGTTCTCTAATTTTGAAAACCTTTTGCCGATTGATCGGAAGGACTTGAACAAGGTTTGGGTAAAAAGAATTGGATCGAATTACGACTTTGGAACCGTTCAGGCGGGATCATCGCCGATCATTATAACATCTGCCCCAGTTTCACTTTTTTGGGAAAACTGGATTTTATTTTGTTGTGACTGAACCCCAGAGAGAGGCTGCCTACGTAGTTAGGGAAAACATTTTTTTTTTGTTTTTTTGTTGATTTCTTTTGTTTTTTTGTTTTTGATTACTTTTTTTTTCATTTTTTATTACAAACATCTTCAAGTTCCAAAGAGGGTAATGAAAGAAAAGTAACTGGCTCCAAGGGTTTGTAAATGATTGGAGTGTTTAGGGTAGCGAGAATGAAAGCGTTTGTCATCCCAATCGGATAATGCTATTGTTGTAGAAGGATTAGACATAGTACCTTTTGACTGCATCGGTGTTCACAGCTGTTTCAGGGTCATTCCCTTCAATATCTCCCTGATACAATGCCCCTTTTGGCAATAAATTTCTGATAATGTATGGACCTTTCCAGTTGGGAGCAAATTTTCCTTTTGCTTCCTGATGATGGGGGAGAATACGCCTTAAGACGAGTTGCCCCAATTCAAAGTTTCTAGGCCGCACTTTCTTGTTGTAGGCACGGGCCATTCTTTGTTGATACAACTGCCTGTGGCAGACTGCGGCCATTCATTTTTCATCGATCAGGGTTAACTGTTCCAGACGGGTGTTGACCCACTCACTGTCTTCAATTTTAGCTTCATCAATAATCCGGAGAGAAGGGATTTCAACTTTCGCGGGTATTACGGCTTCAGTGCCATAAACTAAAAGGTATGGGGTTGCTCTGACTGATGTGCGCACGGTAGTGCGATGTCCCAACAATGCAAACGGCAACTTTTCATGCCACTGCCTAGAAATTTGAATCATCTTTCTCAAAAAAAATTGATGTTCTTGTTTGCTGCTTCGACGGCACCATTGGCTTTTGGCCGATAAGGAGTAGAGTTCCGATATGTTATCTTAAATTGTTCGCATATCTCCCTCATCAAATGACTATTCAAATTCGCAGCAATGTCCATAATGATAGTTGCAGGAACACCAAAACGGCAAATGAGGTTGGAATGCACGAAGTCTACTACAGCTTTCTTGGTGACAGACTTGAGAGTAATTGCTTCAACCCACTTTGTGAAGTAGTCGATAGCGACCAATATGAATCTATGTCCATTTGAAGCTTTTGGCTCAATCGGCCCAATGACGTCCATGCCCCAGGTGACAAATAGCCAAGGTGCCGACATAGGATGCAGTTCTGTAGGCGGTGCATGAATCAAGTCGTCATGCACCTGACATTGATGACATTTTCGGACGAAGCTGAAGCAGTCTTTTTCCATAGTCATCAGTAATAACCCGCTCGAAGGATTTTTTGCCATAACATACCCGTTCATGTGGGGTCCGCACACTCCTGCGTGCACTTCATACATGATTCTTCCGGCCTCTTCGGCATCAACACATCTTAACAAGTTGAGATCTCGAGTCCTTTTGTACAAGACATCACCACTCAAGAAGAAACCACTTGTGTGCCGTCTAATGGTTCTATTTTGGTCTCCACTAGCTTGCTCGGGGTATTCTTTAGTTTTCAGAAACCTTTTGATGTCATGATACAATGGCTGAATATTTGGTTCTACCTCAACCGCATTATAGTAACCGAGCCTTTCCCTGATTTGGATTTCCAAGGGATCAATGTGGGCATTGCCTGGGTATGGCAACATTAAGGCCAAAGTAGCAAGTGCATCGGCTAGTTCATTGTGACAGCAAGGGATGTACCTGAACTCTATTGACTTGAACCGCTTGCTAAGATATTCCACATGTTTCCTATAGGGAATCAGTTTGACATCTCGGGTCTCCCATTCTCCTTGAGCTTGTCAGATAATCAGATCCGAATCTCCCATGATCAACAATTCTTTGATGTCTTGGTCAATTGCCATGTTCATACCCATAATGCAGGCTTCATACTCGGCAGTGTTGTTTGTGCAGGAAAACCGAAGTCGGGTTGTGGCTGGATAATGCTGACCAGTGGGCGAGATCAAGATTGCCCCAATTCCAACACCTTTTGCATTTACCGCTCCATCAAAGAACATTTTCCAAGCATTAGTATCTTCGGATATTGCCTCGACTGAATTTACCTCTTCATCCGGGAAATAGGTGCTCAAAGGTTGGTGTTCATCATCAATCGGGTTTTCAGCCAAATGATCCGCTAAAGCCTGGGCTTTCATCGCCGTGCGGGTGACATAGACTATGTCAAATTCAGTGAGCAGGATCTGCCATTTTGCTAACCTTCCCATGGGCATTGGTTTCTGGAATATGTATTTTAAAGGATCCAACCTGGTTATGAGGTAAGTGGTGTAGGCTTGCAGATAATGCCTCAGCTTCTGAGCGACCCAAGTTAAAGCGCAACAAGTTCTTTCCAATAAAGTGTACTTGGCTTCATAACTGGTAAACTTCTTGCTCAGATAGTAAATGTCCTGCTCTTTCTTTCCGGTCACATCATGTTTCCCGAGGACACAGCCGAAAGAATTTTCCAAGACTGTCAGATACAAGAACAAAGGCCTCCCTGGCTCAGGCGGGACCAAGACTGGCGGATTCGAAAGATATTCCTTGATTTTGTCAAAAGCTTCTTGACATTCGTCTGTCCATTTGATTGCTGCATCTTTCTTTAACAACTTGAAGATGGGTTCATATGTAGACGTTAACTGGGCAATGAATCGGCTGATGTAGTTCAATCTGCCCAATAAGCTCATCACATCCTTCTTGGTTCTCAGAGGAGGCAAATCCCGAATAGACTTTATCTTTGATGGATCTAACTCGATGCCCCTCCGACTGACTATGAAACCCAAGAGTTTGCCAGATGGTACCCCAAATGCACACTTGGCTGGGTTTAGCTTCAAATCTGCGTAGCCGCTCAAAGAATTTCCTCAAGTCCCGAACATGGTCGTCTTGGGTCTTGGATTTGATGATCACATCATCCACATACACCTCTATCTCTTGGTGCATCATATCATAAGAAATGGCAGTCATGGCCCTCATGTAGGTTGCCCCATATTTTTCAAACCAAACGACATGACCTTGTAACAGTACGTGCCCCAAGGTGTGGTAAAAGCTGTTTTCTCTGCATCCTCTTCATCCATCAACACCTGGTGATATCCTGCGTAACAATCCACGAAGGACCGTATCTCATGTTTGGCGCAGTTATCAACAAGGATGTGAATATTTGGCAAGGGGAAGTTATCCTTAGGACTTGCTTTGTTCAGATCTCTGTAATCCATACACACTCGGGTTTTCCTGTCCTTCTTCGGTATCGGAACTATATTGGCTAACCATGTGGTGTATCGAACCACTTGGATCACCCCCGTTTTTAACTGTTTTGTGACCCTTTCTTTAATCTTGTCACTGATATCGGTTTTAAACTTTCTTTGCTTTTGTTCGATAAGGGGATAATCGGGGTAAGTTGGCAACTTGTCAACCACCAAATCGACACTTAGTCCTGGCATGTCATCATATAACTAGGCAAACACATCTTTGAATTCAAACAACAATTGGATCTGCGCATCTCGAGTTTTTTCATCTGTGTGAATGCATATCTTGGTTTCCCTGACTTCTTCAGAACTACCCAAATTAATCGGCTCAGTATCATTTAAGTTCGGCTTAGGTTTGTTCTCAAATTGTTCCAATTCTCGACTTATTTTCCTAAAAGCCTCTTTTTCATCATATTCCGGTTCTTGGTTTATTATATCGCAGTTAGACAGCGTGTTTGAATCTAGACATGAAGTCCGCAAGCATGTCATGTTATTTAAAGCCGCATTATTAGAACTGAAAAAAGAAATAAAAGAGAAAAATAACAAAGTCAGAAAGAATAAAGAAAGATGAACGATGAAATACTGATTTCATTTCTTTGAATTTGAAGATAACAGGGTTTACATTGGAAATTTAAAGACAGGAAACTAAAGAAAGCATCCGAGTTACACCCTGAAATAACTCGCAATGTAGAAAAAGTGGCAGGACTAGACTACCGGTACTCTCGCCTTATTAGGAATGTATTCGCCTTCCAATTTTGCAATTTGCCACTGGGTCCCATGTATAGCACCTCAACGGTGCCGGAGCCTTCCCCTTGTTGGACCATGTGGGTTTTGTACAGCATCTGCCTCATAGACCCACAGATTTCTTCAATTTCCTCGGCCATAAAGGCTTCATCTTCCTCTTCCTCATTGTATTTCGGCTTGACAAATGTCCTATACAGATGCGGAATCGGCTGAGGCAAGACCCAACCATTGTTCTTTCTTTCATCTGCCCATTTTCTGTCAGTTGATATGGGTTGGAAACCTACCCCAAAGAACTTCTCACAGGCAGTCAAGGTGATAGGTTCAGTAATTCCTTGTAGTGAAGTCCCGAGCCCCTTCCTGGGTTTGTAGCCATGTCTGATCATTTCTTTGGCCACCATAATTGATGCATTTGAAAGAAAGGGTTGGGGGCAAGGGTTTCCCTCTTCACACCGGTCCGCGACCACAATTTCGAAAGCCTGGTAGACTATATGTTCACTTCCTTCCCTGGCGGGTCCTGATAAATCGACTGCTCATCTTCCCCGTGAACTACAATCTCCTGATCTTCATGTTCGAACATCACCATCTGGTGGAGAGTAGAAGGCACAGCCCCTGCTGCATGAATTCATGGCCTTCCCAAGAGAAAATTGTAGGAGGTATCCATGTCGAAAACCTGGAAGGTCACTTCGAAATCCACCGGGACGATAGTCAGGATCAGATCAATCTTGCCAATTGTATCTCTTTTTATGCCGTCAAAAGCACACACACAAAGGTTGTTGGGTCTGATTCTCTGAGTACCGATTTCCATACATTGCAAAGTCGAGAGTGGGCAAATATCTACCCCAAAACCACCATCTAGCATAACCCTTTTTCATATAATACCCTTCGCATTTGGCTATCAGGTGAAGGGCTTTGTTGTGTGCAGCCCCTTACGGGGGCAGATCACTCTTGCTGAAAGAGATTTGATTGATTGCAACAAAACCTTTCTTCCATCCTCTCCAACTTTTCTACAGTGATTTCAATAGGCATATATGTTTCATTGAGAGTTTTGATCAACACTTTTTGATGTTCAGTTGAGTTCAAAAATAGGGACAAAAGAGTGACTTGAGCAGGAGACTTTCGAAGTTGGTCGATTACCTCGTAGTCTGCCATTTTCATTTTCTGGAAGAATGCCTCTGCTTCTTCAGCACTCACTGGCTTCTTAGATGGGAAACGTTTCTTTGTGGCATTATTTACTTCCTCCAGATTGAGGTACTTTCTCACCAGGTTATTTTCCTTAATTTCTCCTGAGATCTCTTTGCCTTTGTAAGTCACCACTAATTTGTTATAGTTCCATGGAACCACAGTGGGATCTGTCATGGGCCTTTGTGGTGCACGACTAATAACCACGGGCTCACTCAGCCTTGGTGGAATTATTGGCCCCCGCATCACATAAGTCCCCTTGGGCACATACATTTGAGCTCCCTTGTTTAACTCAAACCTCCTAGGAGGACTCAATGACATCTGTTCTTTCTTGCGGCATCGAGGGACATAGAGAACGGCACCTTTGGAAGGCGCTGCCCCAGTTTTAACTTTCACTTCCTTTTCCGTCTTCTGAGGGGTGGTTTTGCTCTTTTTCTCCTCCTTGTCTTATTTTGGGATAACTTTTGGTTTCTTTTCCACATCGGATGTGGCCATGATGGCTTTTAGAGCTAGGTCAAACTCTCTGTCCTTGCAGATCATTCCAATAACCGGCCCGTTGTTGTGAGCTGGTAGTGGATTGTTTGTCACATTAGGAATATCTTCGTCCCTTAGCACTATTCTCTTTTGTTCTATCAAATCTTCCACAGCCCTCTTCAAGGTCCAAAAATTATCTATATCATGCCCTTCTGCCCCTGAATGATAGGCACACCGGGTGCCTTATCGGTAAGAGGGTGATTCTATGTTTTGCCTATTCGGGGGTACGGGTTGCAACAAACCTATTTGGACCAATTTGGGGAATAGGTTAGAATAGGACTCACCAATGGGTGTGAAGTTTGTTGTCTTGTGTGGTCCCCAGGTATGAAAGTTGTTCTGTGGAGGTCGGGGCTTGTAGTGAGCTTGGTAAGGACGTTGATTTCTGGGAAATGGAGCTCTGTTTTGGTTAAATTGTTGTTGTGGCCTGACATAGGGTTGGGCATTCATCACTGTGTATGGCTGAGGAGCATTAGGCACATCTTGGTGGGGATAGTAGTGTTGTGGAGTTCTTTAAGAGAAAAGAGATCTCGGTGGACGGGGTTTTCTTGCACTTGAAGTTGCCATTGATGTTTCTTCCTTTTTCTTTTGATTTGCTACTCCTCTAGACCCGCCCTAGATGGATTGGGAGGTAGCCCTTATACCATACTGACTCAAGATTCGCCCTGTTTTCAACCCATTTCAACCATTTCACCGATTTCGATGGCTTCGGCGAACGGCTTACCCATTACAGACATCATGTTTTGATAATAATTGTCCTCTTGGGCTTGAAGGAAGACACTAACCATCTCCATTTAATCCATGGGAGGTTTAACTCTGGCGGCTTGTTCGCGCCACTTGACAGCATACTCTTGGAAGCTCTCCGAGGACTTCTTTTTTAGGATTGACAATGAATTCTTGTCAGGAGCGATGTCGATGTTATATTGAAACTGCCTGACAAAGTCCCGAGCCAAGTCGTCCCAGATATGCAAGCGGGATATATCATAATCCATATACCATTCTGAGGCAATACCGACCAAACTTTCTCCAAAGTATGCCATGAGCAACTCTTCTTTTCCGCCCGCTCCCCGCAGTTGGTTGCAGTATCTATTGAGGTGGGCGAGGGGATCACCATGCCCATCATATTTTTCAAACTTTAGGGTTTTGAAGACCAAGGGTAGATGTACGTGCGGGAACATGCACAGGTCAGCGTAAGATACGCTCTTTTTCCCACTCAAACCTTGTATATTTTTGAGAGTTTGCTCCATACTTCTCATCTTTCTAGTAATCTCCTCTTGTTCAGGGGCTTTTGTGGTTTTCTCCTGCCCTGCGATAAACTCGTACCGAGGCGGCTGAGGGTAGGCATCGGTAGTAAACTGGGTTGGTTTCATTGGGAAAGATGGTGCTTGAAAGGTGAAAGAGGATGGATCCAAGCTAGGCCTGGGTAGAGTAGGTTGTGCCGTAGCTGAACAAGGTGGCGCAGTGAATATGTTTGAAGCAGCACCTGAAGTTAACACCTGGGGGCAAGCCTCAGAAGGTTTTCCCGTATAGTGGGCGGAAATGGTGGGATATCCCAGCGGAGTATTGTAGTTTGTGGGGACGTTGGAGGTGGCACTCACCCTGGGAAGTAGCTCGGGGAATCCAGGGATTACACTTAGCAGTTCCCTACCATTAGACCATGCGTCCCACATTTCCATCATGCGGAGACGCAGAATTCTATTTTCCTCTGCATCAGCCGATTCTGAAGTTGGGATGGCCGAAATCGGGCTACCTCGGGGATAGGGACCGTTGGTAGATGACCCTCAGATGACATTTCAATGTTTCCCTTTGACCTTGTGAAGTAAGGATGTGGAGCCAGATTACCACAAAACCAACCACCTCACTATAGAGCCTGACTGGTTACAATCACAACAAATCGGTTAGTGCGAGACAATTAACACATATGGAATCGCACGTTGGGGTGTGATGCACCTATACAGTTAAATGTGTTTCTACGTGATTTGCAACGGTTGCATGTTTCATCCCAGCTTTCGTTTATTTCTCCAACTTTTCTTTCTTTAATGCTTCTTCTCTTATTCCCATTTTCCTTTTTTCTTTCCTCTCTTTTCTTGCTTTGCCCCCTTTTTTTGTTTTTCTTTGATTCTCTTTTTTCTCTCTTTTGGTTTTTCTTTTGGTTATCTCCTTCCATATTCCCTTTTTTATTTGAGTTATTTACAAAATTATGACCGGATCCGATGAGGATTGCCTACGTATCACGACGCCGCGTGAATCAGATCATTACGTAGTTCAAGAAAAACAAATGCAAAAATAAGGAGACAATTTTTTTTTTGGGAATTTTACATTTTTCATTAATAAAACTTCTATTACAAAGATGCTAAACTATTTGTTTTCTTGGAAAAGGAAAAACTACAAACAGACTCAAAATAACCAAAATACAGACTCAATGATTGAAAAATCAGGAATACATTAAAGCTTCAACTACTGGGGCCCGCGGGGCATCATTCGGCCTCGCCGCGGGCCTATGTGCAAGACCCCCTTGCAGTCGCTCCAGATCACTCATAACCTGACGGACAAAAATCATCACTGCAGCAAAGAAGGTGGTACGAGTCATGTCTTCGCACGCTTGGCATTTCATGGTAATATAGACAGGGATGGCCCTAATCCTTTCTCTAATTCTGCCCTTTTCCTGAAGTAGCCGCCCTATCTGCTGGTTCCGGGCTTCCAACACTTGGGAGTCGTGAAAGTGGTGATCTTGTAATTGCTGTATTTCTCTCTCCATTTTAGCCATCAGCGTATAGCAATGCTCCCTATCAGCCTTGAAATCTTTAGCCCGCTGGGCTACCTCATCCTNGGATCCGATGAGGATTGCCTACGTATCACGACGCCGCGTGAATCAGATCATTACGTAGTTCAAAAAATAAATGGAAAAATAAAGAAACAATTTTTGTGTTTTTTTTTTCAAATTTTCATTAATAAAACCTCTACTTTACTGAAATACAAAAGACTCGAAACATACTTTTGCTAGGACTTTAAAACTTCAAACAGACTCAAGACATACTTTTACTAGGATTTTAAAACTTCAAACAGACTCGAAACATACTTTTAAAAATGAAAATACAGACTCGAAAAAGAAAATACAATCAAGAGTACATCAGTGTCTTCGACCCTGTCCTAGGAACAGCAACTGGTCTTGCAACGGGCCTACGTGCCATGTCATCTTGGAGCCGATAAAGATTCTCCATTATCTGGTGGACAAAGATAATTATAGTGGCGAAGAACATAGATCTGGTCATGTGCTCACACGCACTGCATTTAATTGTGATGTAGTCGGCAATCCTTCTGACTCTTACCCTTATGATGCCCTTTTCTTGCAATAAACACCCAATCTGCTGGGATCTAACCTCTAAAACCTGGGTGGCAGCATGATTCTGTTCTTGCTAGTGCTGTAGGTCTCCCTCCAACCGTGCCATCAAAGCGTAGCAATGTTCTCTCTCAGCTTTGAAACTCTTGGCTTGTTTAGCCATTTCACTTTTGAGGTTGCTAATCTCTTTTTCCCAACCCTTGACCCCTCTTTCATATCTTTCTTTCATCTGTTGAATGAGAGCTGCTCGCCCTTCTGCACTTTTAGCCAACTTTGTTCGTACTTTTGCTAACTCAGACACAGTTTTTTGCAGATCATCTTTACAGCCACATACCTTTTCGGTAAGGCTGTAAATGAGCCTTTCATCTTTCCTGCTTCTTGCCGAATACTCGGCTGCTATTCTTAGCTCTCGAACCTAGGCTCTGAGAGCTTCATTTTCTTGAATTAACCTTTTCCTTTCACCCTCGGCCTCCCATTCTTGTAGATCATGGTTGAAGGTGGCATTTCTCAACTTTTCTCACAAAGCATGAATGCTAGCTTAATATTTCTTTTCTTTTTCCCCCCAATCTAACCTTTCCTGAATTTTGTCGTCAAAAGCTTGAACATGAGGCCTTTTGGCAGGCCTCTCGGGTTCGGGTTCGGGCTCCAGCTCCGGCTCATTGTTCACATAAAAACTTCTTTCAAAACAAGCAGCATAATTGGGATCAACTTCGCCCTTAGCCGGGTCCGGTACCTGGGGGCCACTTTTTAGGTACCGACAACCATTTCAGTCCCTTTGAACTAAAGCCTCGGGTAGAGTCGCTTCTGGGTGTAATTCAATGACTTGGGTGCTTAGATCTGCCTCTTCAGGTATCACCTGATATATTCCCAGTTGTGTCAAAACTCTTTGTGGTGCATATGGTTGTATACTTCTCACTCCCATCATCATCAAGTAGCCCTTTGAAGCGGTCATGTATATGACTTCTGTTATTGGGAGCCATCCTATGGTCCATTCAATTTGATTTGCTCTAAATTTTCTCAAATTTGAAACCCAAGCTTCAAACCCTTTTGGCGGTTTGTTGTCTTCTACCCTTTCCTCATACTTTTTGATTAAATTGTTCCCGTCCGAAGCATATCTCATGAACATAGGATGACGGCGAAGGTGTTCGATCATCCACATTTGAAGAAGAACATGACAACCTTCGAAAAATTGAGCTCCAGATTTGCACAAGGTGAAAGCCCGATAAATGTCCGCCAGCACCAATGGGACAAGTGTGTGATCTTTTTTGTCGACGAGGACCTCTGCGATTCTGCCAAAAGAATGGCTATTGTGCCCTCTACAGTAGAAGAGACCATGATCCCTAGAAATGCCACGATGAAAGCAAACCGACGATGAATTTGCCACACACTCCTGTCTTGTCGGTTATTCAACCCCTTTTCATGTGTTTCAAACCCGGCTGAGTGCCCGAACCTGAAATACAGGAAGTATAAAGAACAACACCCTTTGCTCACATGGGCCTTGTTCATTTGTTTGCTGATATTCAGAAGATCGAAGAACTTGTGCACCGATGGAGCCTTGGGAAATATGAGTTGCTGCTTTCTTAACTCTTGGCCAAAATCAATATACCCGGCTATTTCTTCCAAAGTGGGGGTGAGCACAAAATCCGAGAAACGGAACACATTGTGGACGTGATCCCAAAAGGCTACCAAGGCTTCGATTAAATCCTCCTGGGGTTTGATGTGCATGATGTCTATCAGGGAACCCAATTGTTCTTTCACCCAACCTTGGCCATCCTCATTTAAATCATCCCACCACTTGCGAAGCTGCAACCGAGCCCATTCTATGACAAATTGCGATGATTCCTGGACGATATTCATTTGTACCTGTGGAGTGTTAGGGTTAGGTTTGACTCTTGTGGACTCTTTTTGCAAAACAAGCTTTTTAGAGAAAATCAATGGAAAAGGACCCCTTTTATTGCTACTTTTAGCAAAAATGATCGTTTTTGCAAACGTGGCCCCTTCAAGATTCCAAACAAATTTTGAGGCCGAGGGTAAGTATTTAATTGGAAAAGACATTTCGAAAATAGCTTTTTGACAATTGAAATGTAATCTAAGGCTATTCCGATAAGAAAAGACTTACAATACAACCGAGGTTGGGTCGGCTTATTATTTTGACCAAAACTCTAAAACACATTTTATTTTATTATTTTTAAAAAATGAGGCCAAACCTTATGTGGGTTGCCTACGTATCCCACATCCGGTGAGAATCAGACCTGTGTAGTTCGGTCAGTTTTGACATAAAAACATGATATTTGACTCACTTTCATTTTTTTGAAATACATTTTCCTTTTTCTTCTTTTTCTTTTTCAAAAGTTCGGCAGAGTTTCGAGACATTTCCAAATACCGGGATTTTTAGAACCGGGCAAATTTCCTCTCCTACCTCACACTTGGTTTTCCTCTTTATTTACCTCTCCTAACCGGTCAACTTGCAAGCTAAAACAAATAAGTATTCACATAGCACGTAGGATGCATCAGGATGGTCTTTTATTTTGGGTACACCTGTCCTAGACGGACCCTACCCCTTTCTTCGGTCCCCAAGGTCAAATGCACGTGATGAAAATAATCGTTCCTACTAGGGACCCGGCATGGGGTTGCATTATTCTAGGTTTAAAACCTGGGGTTTGTAGTCTAGACGGGTTACCCGAGCGGACAACTAGGGTCAAGGAGGGGGCAACGTACCGGTAGCACGAAATTCTGCCCGGCCTTGTTTCTTGCCCAGCCCCGTCTTATTTGGTATAATTTCTACAGAAAAAGCGGGCCACGCGAACGTGTGCACCATTTTCAGAAGACTTAGAGGGGTGGCGTAAGAAGACATTTAAACATAGTTCAAGTAATATCAAAGCGGTAAATGACAATTAGCACATTAAGTCCACAAAATACAGTAATGTCAACAATAAAGCCAAATAAAAATCACATTAACAAGCTTGAATTCTTGAACCCTGAACCGGAAGTTCTGGGTTCTTAATCCCCAGCAGAGTCGCCAGAGCTGTCACACCTCCTTTTTTACACACCACTCGCCGAGGGCGGTGTATAGGGAAGTTTTTTCCACTTTAAGTGACATTATTCGAAATGGGAATATTTATTAATCAGAGTCTCCACTTGGAATAAGTTACGATGTCCCAAGTCACCGGTTTATTTTAAATCCCAAATTGAGGAAGTTCTATTTTTAAAGAGTCTGTGAACCAGAAATTCTAGATAAGAAATTCTGTTAACCCGGGAGAAGGTGTTAGGCATTCCCGAGTTCCGTGGTTCTAGCACACTCGCTTAGTGATTATTACTCGCTTAATTGTTCAACTACTCATTTTTAGGACCTATGTGCAATTATCTTTTACCATTTTAAGTTACTTGAATCATTCGTAATTAAAGAATTGAGTTATGCATACGTATACTCTTTTCTTTTGGCAAGTCAAAATTATGTCACGCGAATGTGTCCATGATTAATAAAGCTTTTGTTGATTTATTAAGAAATTTTGGTTGAGGTTGCGCGAACGCATCTCTCGAGTCATTTTAGAGTTAAATTTGCAATTATCTTACGCGAACGTATACGTAATCGCAATACTAATCTAAATCAGGCCTAAAGCAAAACTACGAGTATTATGGTTGTTTAATATTTAAGTTAATACTAATGTGAGGGCCAGAACATAAAACTTGTCTAATTAATTTGAAGCAGGATGGCCCAAACGAGGAGGCCTGCAACTCCATTTCAAGTGGCCTCATGACCCATGGCCCAAGGGATGGCCTAAATCTTTGAGAACTAAGGACTGAAGAGGAAGGACTCGAGTTCGAGTCTGGGCGGAGCCAAATCAACATGGGCATCAAGAGGCCCTGAGCTCCAAATGGCCATTCTAAAGTCCAAACTCAAAGTATTTTACTTGGTTCAGTAGTGAAAAAACAAACCATTAATTACTCGAAATGTCCAAATACATAAAATTTAAGAACCAATCAATTGAACATTTTAAAAACTGATGTTATAATTCCCATACACAAGCAATTTATTCAACAATCTGCACATTAACATGATCTCCCAAATACAGTATACCTATATTGGCATATGCTCATCTCTATCCATTCCCCCACCGTAAATCTTCATTCCAAGCGACTTTAAATCAACAGTTAACTTTCAAAATAAAACATTCGGCTACTCCTCATAACATTTGCTTCTACTATAGCTCAATTTATGGACAGTATTCACACAGCAACATGAAGCTTCTCACAACCTGAACTTAAACCTCTCTTTTACAACAAACAAATCAAGCTTCAGGAACCATTCACAAGAAACTCAAAACCTTATTTCCAAAAGAGGACAGTAAGCACTGGTTGAGTGCATAGAGAAAACGTTCAACTAAATCCTATTAGCTGATTTTCATATGATTCTAAAGCATACAACACAGAAACAAAATACATTCAACAGAAATGCATCACAGTAATTAAGACGTGGGGAAATGAGTAAAAAACAAAGAAAGAGGATCAGGCTACATAGCTTAAAAGAAAAGTGCAAATTAAAGACCTAAACAAAGGATAAGTTCTGATTGATCTCAACTAAGAAAAACAGGTCTTTCGATCAACATTAAGCTCATCATTTCCTGGATCGAAGTAATACCGGCAATAAAAGAAAACAAGAGAAGTGAAGAATCGGCAGAGCAGCAACAGAAAAGCAATGGAACAGTGTTGGAATCAGCCACTTAAACCCAAGGAATCCAAACTGAAACAGCAACTAGACAGTACTCCACACAAACAAGCTCAAACCAAACTTTCAAGCCCAAAAATCAAACCATTTCTTAACCCAGGTTTAGGAATTTGAAGTTTCAAAAATTCTGACTAAAGGAGGATCAATAGATCAAAACTGAAAAGAATTTTAAGTAGTGTTTCAACCAAAAAATGCAGAAAAATTCAGTGCTCTTTTCAGATTCAGCCGCTCAGTTTTTAAGAGTTTTTTATCTCTAATATTTCTGACTTCAATCTCAAGTAATGATGCCTTTATAGGCAAGCTATTAGGGCAGCAATGCTGAAAACAATTTTTCATTTTATACCTTTTGAAATTTTGGTTTTAGCTTAGATACCCTTAGCTTAAAACTCAGAATTTCACATAAGTCCCCACCCCAGCTTTCCAGAAGCTTCGTATTCAGTTATTAGAGATTCCCCTCCACCTAAAATTCCCAAATTACCCCTTTAAGCCCTGTTAATTACCTCTGAAGCCAGGCAGAATATGGGTCAAACTGACCCAATTCAAAGTGCTAATGGGTCTGTAAGAACCCAATTCAATTCCTTTTTGGGCTTTCTGATTTCAGAATTCAACTCGAGCCCTAGATAGCCGTCATAATTCAACGGGCTACTCAGAATCTCCTAAAAGAAAACAAATAAGTAACTCTTTAATGTGAAACCAAAACAAAAAAGAAACAAAGGGAACTGAACTAATTAATAAAACCAATAAGAACTTAATATTAAACTAATTATGTAGATGGAACAAGCGTAACGATGAACACATAAGAAAAGAAAAGAGAAAACAAAAAAAGAGATGGAAAGGATCTTAAAAGAAAGAAAAAGAAACATGCAAGAAAAAATGAAAAGAGACTGAGAAGTACTTAAACAACTGGACGACCTAAACTTGAATTCAACTCCTCGAGCCTTTGATTTTGGCTGAAATGGGCTTTAATCATGTGTTCTCAAATGAAAACACATGAATAAAACCCATTTTGACTCCAAATCTTCAATAGGCTACTGATTTAGGTTTTTGGGAAATTAGGGTTCGTGCCTTCAATTTAAAATTCGAGGAGTTCAGGGGAGATTCAAGGGAAAAGGGTTATGGATTTAGTATGATGGGGTCGTGAGGGTTGTAGGGTGTTATTTTGGGGTCGTTTGGGAGTGGCGACGCCGGCCCAAGACGGTGGAAAATCAGGGCGGCGCCATAGGGTTTGGGGTACGATCTCTGATGATGGGTGAAGTGAGAGAGACAGGTTTGGGGGGGGGGGTATGCCGATTCAGACAGTTAAATACTGTTATGTGCCTCAGTGGCTCATTAGTGAGGCAGGCGGGTTTTTGGAATGGGTTTTAGGCCGGGTCTAACGGGTATTTGGACGGGTTTAAGGGGGAAATTGGTTTGGGCTATGGGAAATTCGAATTTTGGCCAAAAAAATCTGATTTTCTTCATTTTTTTCTTTTCACTTTCAATTTCTTTTTTATTTT
>NC_031991.1:17774391-17826172 GCF_001879085.1 Nicotiana attenuata | reverse complement strand
TTCAATTTCTTTTTTATTTTTTATTTTTGAAATTCTTTTCCTTTTTTCAAAATTAAAAATCAAAGCCTAAATTAAATCTTGAAACTAAACGAGCCTATCAAAAATACTAATTAATTCTAAACAATAATTAACGTAACTAATTAAAATAAACCAAATTTAAAGAGAACTACCAAAATTCGAAATTAAGCAATAAAATGCAAAATTGGTTATTTTTTGGTGATTTCCCAATTTTTATGAAACACTAATTTACTAATTTCTCTAAAAATATAAAATTAAATTCTAAATGCAAATGCAACATATTTTTTTTTGTATTTTCTATGAATTAAATTAAATTAAACATGCACACAAAATAGAAACAAACAGGAAAACTCTAAAATAATTCCTAAAATAACAAACAATTAAACAGAAAAAAAATCTAATTTTGGAATGTTGTAGGAGTAATTCAGGTGAGGCAAAAATCACGTGCTCACAATTACTTACTGAGTTGGAGTACTCACTTTACTCCCTCCACCTTGTGTGCAGGTTCAGGTATTTCTGAACCCAATAGCGGGTATTGGTTGCTCAGAGGCAGAGTCATCGGAGTTTAGCAATGTAGATGCCCGACGTTTGCAGCACTGCTTTTCTCCCTCTTGATTTCATTATACTATATTAAGTACATTTTAGACTCTTGTTGTATTCAGACCTTAGTAGATGCTCATGACTAGTGACACCCCGGTATTGGGTTGTGTTGGGTTATATTCTGCAAGCTGTAATGTTCACTGCTTACTTTGGGATTATTTATTACATTTTAGACATAATTCTTATTATTTAATTGCATAAAATTGATATGGGAAAGTGTCGGTTGGCCTTGTCTTCACGAGAGGCGTCATCACGACCGGGTCCGGGTTTAGGGTCGTGACAAGTTGGTATGAAAGCCTAGGTTACATAGGTCTCACGAGTCATGAGCAGGTTTAGTAGAATCTCGCGGATCGGTACGGAGATGTCTGTACTTATCCTCGGGAGGCTGCAGAACCTTTAGGAAAACTTCACATTCTTGAATTATTATCGTGCGTTCTTGATTCATCTTGAAAAGTAACTCTTTGAATTCCTTCCACGCATTCGTATGCGCGCATAAGCGCTCGGTATCAGATGTGCATCGATGTCTTGTGATTCCATGATCGAGGGGTGAGATGTGATCTCTATGTGTTGATGTTGGGCCAGTCTGGAAGACTTGGGGGCCGGATTTTGCCTATAGCTTGAGCCCTGAGCTATTGATTGTGCGAGCGCGTGCTTCTAGATCTATATGTTCTGTTGTGTCCCTATTAAGGGGAGTAATGACTGGATAGCTACGTGATGAGTATGTTATGACTGCGAGGTGTATTCATATGATTTGGAAACAACGAGAAGGGTCTGCTGGAGGATGGAAGAACTATTAGGTACTTGATTTTCACCTTGATTTGCGGTATAGCCCCGAGTTATGGGTGGGTGAAGAATCTTTTCATGTTTCCTAGCTGGGAGTGAAGTAAATTTCATGTTGCGGTATGAGTTCTGACTCAGGAAGATCAAGCGACTACGTAATATCTATAACGGTGGAAGGTATACAAAAATGTTAGTTTGAGGAAAAACAGGTGGGTTATCTCATGCGGAGTGTTCTGAAGTTGTGTGATCCTTATGTTGTCTGTTAGGAGTTCTCTTTTACAAGTTAAATATATGTGTTGAAATTTAAATTTTGGGTCGCTCAAGAGAGTGGATTTGATTGTTACGGGGGTGAATGCGAGATTTGCAGAAGATTTAAAGTACCAGATGGTCGGTGTTTCACAAGCTTATGAAGGATTGTGTTTAAATCTCACTATGGTATTATGGCAGCAATAGAGTATATGCATTATGAGTATTCAATGTGTGTTGATCTATGACTTCGAGCCAAGCGAGGGAGTCTGCTATTGATTAGTTAGATGCACGGTTATGTGCTATATTGGTTCCACTTGAGGCATACGGGTGAATCAGTTATTGTAACGACCTAACCGGTCGTTTTGAGCTCTAGCGTACCGCTCAGTAGGTTGAGGCCATGAGCAGCTTCAATTCAGGTATTATGACTTGTACGCATGGTCGGAATTGAAATTTTGGGGAGTTCGAAGTTGATTTGGAAAGAGAATTCTCATTTCGGAAGCTTTAAGTTAAAAGAATTAGCTAAGATTGGAATTTTGAGTAAACGACCTCGGAATCAGGATTCGAAGGTTCCAGTAGATTCGTATGATAATTTCGGAGTTGGGCGTATGTCTGGATCAAGCTTTGGAAAACCCGGGAACGTTTTGGTGTCTATTGCGGAAGTTAGCATTTTTGAGGAATTTCATAAGTTTGGGTTGAAGAGCAATTTCAGTGTTATCAATGTTTTTTTGGGGTTCTGAGTCTAGGAATAGCTCTGTGTGGTGATTCTAGTGTTGGGAGCGTGATCGGAAGTAAATTCGGAGGCCCGTGGGTCATTTTGGAGTCATTTTGCTAAAGATAGAAACTTGAAGGTTTTTGAGAAGTTTGACCGGAAGTGAACTTTTTGATATCGGGGTCAGATTTTGATTTCGAAAGTTGGACTAGGTCTATAATGTCGAATATGACTTGTGTGCAAAATTTGAGGTCAATCGGACGTGATTTAATAGGTTTCGGCATTGAATGTAGAAGTTGGAAATCCTAAAGTTCATTAAGCTTGGATTGGAGGTCGATTGATGATTTTAGCGTTGTTGATATGATTTGAGGCCTCGAGCAAGTCCGTAATGTGTTTTGGGACTGGTTGGTGTGATTGGACTGGGTCTCTAGGGCCTCGAGTGGATTCCGGATAGTTAACGGATCTAAAATGGAACTTGGAGAAGGGCTGAAGGAGCTGGTATCTGGTGTAACCGCACCTGTGAGGTTTTGGCAGCAGGTGCGGAGCCGCAGAAGTGGCCAAAGGGGCGCAGATGCGGTGGTGAAGGGTGAAGGCTGGGTCTGCAGATGCGGTCAGGTCATCGCAAAAGCGGGACCGCACCTGCGGAAGAAGGAGCGCAGAAGCGAAAATGGGTTGGGAGCCCCGGACCGCAGAAGCGGCATTTGGTCGACACCTGCGGGACCGCAGAAGCGGTCAAGAGACCGCAGGTGCGAAAGGACTGGAGGCAGTGAGCTAACTTTAAAAAATCGCGTTTTGGCTCATTTCCACCCATTTTCACCTCGGGTTGGACGATTTTGGAGCTTTTGGAAGAGGGATTTTCTTCATCTATGTCAATGTAAGTTGTTCCCACTCATTAGACGTTAAATACATGGTTTTGTTTCGGATTTGAGCATGAAAATTGGTAGAAACTTGGGGTTTGAGGGAAAACCTACAAAATGAATATGGTGGATCGCTTAAATATTGTTGGATCGGGCCGTACGTCCTCGGCATGATTTGTGCATGCTTGTATCGCTTGCCTTGAAACTTATTGAAGTTGATATTGTTTATTCTCGGTTTGAGAATATATGTAAAGATGATGAAAAGATAGAGGATTTGGGAACTTCCTATAAAAGAAAGAATTGTTTACTTGCTTCACTCTATTGAATTATAATCATGTTTATTAAAAAAATCCTCGATTGTTATATTATTGTGTACCATTACTGGACCACGTGTAAGTGTCGAAGTCGACCTCTCGTCTCTACTTCTTCTAGATTAGACGGGATAGCGGACTACTAGTAAGTATCGAAGTCGACCTCTTGTCTCTACTTCTTCGAGATTAGACGGGATACTTTCTCAGTTAGGGGTGTGCATTCGAATCGGTTTATCGATAAATCCAATCGATTATTTGTTATCAGTTTACCGATTTATCGATTTCGATTTTGGATTTAAGGAATGATCATATTTAAAGCTCAAGGGAATGAAGTTCAAATTAATGGAAAACAGAATTAGCTGTGATGATGTATTTTTTTAAATACTGTTAGAGTGTTGGTGGCATACATTTGATCCCTTACTTTAGTTTCTTTGCATGTGCTTGTTGACACAATTTTTATGTTATAAACGGTATTCGTCTTATTTTAGCTTCTTTTGTCCATATTAGTTAGGCGTGTTTATAGTGATATACTTTCCGTGGAATCCCGCAAATTTTCTTATTGGTGTAATCGATAACTGAATCGATAAGCCCCCAAAATTGATAAATCGAAATCGAAAAAATCAAAACCATATTGAAACGATAACGATAAGCATATGTACAAATCGATAATCGATAAGTAATTATCGATAAGGGTCAAAATCGAATCGATAAATCGAATGCACACCCCTAGCTGAGTACACGTTTCGTACTCATGCTACACTTGTTGTGCATTTTTGTTGCACAGGCACATGCATCTCTAGAGGCCTAGTAGGTGTGGCAGCAGGGTTTATACGGAGACTAGGGTGAGCTGCACTTCTCGAGACGACCCGCAGCCAGTAGAGTCTCTTTCAGATTATTTATTTACTTTCTATCCACTTTGTATTCCGATCGGTTGTTGTATTATATTGCTTCCTAGAGATAGCTCATGGACTTGTGATACTGGGTTCTGGGATGGTTATGGAATTGCTTAATATTAAATCTATCAAAGACATCATCTTATTTCATAGAACTTCTTCATTTATTATTTAATTGCATAAAAGGAACATTTTCAATATGTCCTAAAATGAGAATTTAGTTAATTTCTTGGTGTTGGCTTTCCTGACAGCGTGTCCGGCGCCATCACAACCCTTAGTGGATTTTGGGTCGTGACAGTTATGGCCTACGGAGATTGGGACCGAGGATAGCTCGAGTAAAGGAAAAATTCTTGACAAAGGCTTCATAGGTGTGTGAGAGTCACGGAATGTCTTGAGTTGTTGTTGATAAAGGATGCTTGGTGCATAGAATAGGAAGTTGCTTGGTTGTATTAAGGTAAGGCTACACTCTGCAGTGTCGGAGTGCTAATGAGGCACAGGTTGTTCGGTTCGTTTGATCAGGCTAATTGCAGTTCTAGTAGAGTGAATGACTCTCGAGAATGCTTCTAGTGGGTTCAAGATTTCACATGTAATAATTGGAGATTTTCAAGTTGTATTATTAGCTAGAAACTGAGGTTTGCATTGGAGGGTGTCAATACTTGTGTCATTTCTATATTAATTATGGGATTCTAAATATCAGTACTAGGAAGGTAATGGTTCCGGATTCGCATGAAGTCTCTTCCGTTTAGGTATTTTGAACGTGGTGCTTTTGGGAATATTTAAGAGAGTAATAAGCGACTTATGAGCCTTAGACGGGATGGTTTTATGCTTGGATCTCGTGTGGTGAGTCTGGGTTAAGGAATGGTGGTATTATAGCAAGAAGAAGTATCAAGTTGAAGGTATCAGGAGGAACTTGGATAGATGGGATAGCTTGGTAATAGTCCGGATCGGTATGGTAAAGATATGATTAGTTCCTTGGATGCTTATGAGGTGATGAGTATCTACAGGTGTTTCGCGGCAATGCTCTTGGGTTTAGTGGTATGCGTAGGTTGGTTGAGTTAGGAGGATTCAGTCCTGACAGATTTGGTTTTGTGCAAATGGGAGTCAGAGCGTTATTGATGATTTGTACCACAGTTTGGAGGTGTATATTTTCTACTGGAATAGGAGCGTGGGATGTATAGTGATTTTCTTCGAGAATGGGCTCAATGGAAAGTTCTTGGTTGGGTGAGTATATAGTTGCTTGTGGCTCGGAAGGGATATGAAGTTCTCATGTTATCCTAGGATGGTGTGGTATATGCGGTATGTTGTGGAGGATTGAGATTTGCGTGTGTAAGGTTACAGTTCAGATCTTAATGGAAGGTCATAAAACTCTTAGGCAGTACGGGCAGTTTTAGATGATTAAGGAAATGGTATTACTAATTGGTGTGACTTGACGAGGGTATACGTTTCAGAAAAAGGGCAATGTGATTGAGATTGATGATACTTCATTAGTATTGCGGCACTCTCTTGTTGGATCGACTGCCGATATTCGAGTTTTCTTGGTGGCTCAGAAAAATTGTAAGAGTACCTCTCGTGGAATGATTGGGTATCAGAGGTGTGTTGTATATTCGGACGGCGGAATTGGGATTGGATATAGAGATTTGTGTGCTATATGGAGTTGGAGACTGAGAGTTCTCATATACAGGTTATGTTGTGGTTGTGGACCGCGTACATCGATTTTGTGTGGCAATTATTGGGAGATTTGGAGACCCGAGTGGATCCTTGTTTCTTGGTATGTTAGGTTTTAGATGTGATATTGGGTATAGATTGGTTGTCTCCGTGTCGTGTTATTCTGGACTATTGCGCTAAGTTAGCAATGTTGACTATGCTGGGAATGCCACGGATTGAGTGACAAGGTTCGATGGATTATGTTCTTAGTAGGATGGTTTTATATTTTGAAGACCCAGCGGATGGTTGGGAAGGATTGTATTAATTATTTGGGCCTTTGTGCTGGGTGTCAGTGTAGAGACCCCTACTATTGATTCAGTTTCGGAGTGAAGGACTTTTCAAATGTGTTTCTTATGGCCGGGCATATCACCGGACAGGGTGGTTGATTTTGGCATTGATTTGATGCCGAGCAACCGTAGTGTATGGCACCGGCAGAGTTGAAGGAGTTGGAGGTGCAGCTTCAGGGTTTCCTTGATAAGGGTTTAATTGGTAGACCTATATGGAGGTATGTTCTGCATCGAAACGACTTTGCTGACTTCGAGTTGCCATTGGTGAGGGATGTATTGATTCAATTGTTATTGATCTATTAGTGTTCTGAGGTGATCTATGGGTTACTTTTCTGTGTTGCAAGGCCTTATGATTTGTTGGTTATAGGCACATATGGTGCGGTTCCATTTGGGTTTCATAGTGAAAGTCGAGCAGGAAGAGTATTGGGTAATACTCGGTAGATGGCGTGTCGGTTATGTCCTTTCGGGTTGTGTGGTGTGATGTATTTGTATCACCGTGGTTATGATGAGTTGCGTTGGTTCTAGACATCAATTGCGTGTGGTTGTCAATTTTGAGCAGAGTGACTGGAGGGTTTCATGTGGACCAGTGTATGGATGAGGTCGCGCATTGGATCGAAGCTATGTGTAGGTATGATCCTCCGGGTTAGATTCGTGTGTTCTGTTTCTACGATGTGTGATGGGTTTTCAGCATTGTGTTGTGGTGGTACTAGTGAGCTTGCGGTACAGCTCTTTCATTTAAGTCATTTTTCATGATTTGAGTACGTCCGGATTGTTATTAGCATGCGGATTGCAGAAGTTGTGGCCTTAGATGGTATTGATGTGTCATGTCACCAGAGTAGTTGTGTTGGAATTAAATGAGATTGCTGGGATCTAGAATGATTACGAACAGATTCAGTTTCAGCGTGTTAGAAGGATAATATCGAGGTTCGGCTCAGGAATTTGCTGTGGTTCTTGCCAAAGGAGAAGTGACTTCATGAATGGTTGATTTGAGAAATGGCTATGGTTTATTGTGTGTTTCATTTATCATTGGTAGTATACGGAAGTGTTGGAATGAGACTTTAGTTTATAAGAGGACTCCCATCGGTATTTGTTTGTTGTGTGCAACTGCTGTGATTAGAAGTTATCGCTACAAGTGTTTGAGTTATGTGGTATATCATGTAATTGCACCTGAGGTTGCAGGTATGGGTTATTACGACTTGTTCGGTCTTATTCAGAGTATAGATGTGGGATTCTGATCTTGTGGATGATTTCCGAAGTGGAAATATGGTTCTAAGGTTTGTGGGCTAGGTTGGATTGTGAATTTAAAGTTACAACGTGTTATCGGACCTATATGAGATAGGGTGATGTGGGATCACCCCCGGGTATATGCATGGTAAGGTTATTCAGCGATTGGTTGGCTTTTGGAACAACTCTGGATACGTTCGAGGACGAACGTATGTTTATGTAGGGGAGGATGTAATGACCCGACCGGTCATTTTGAGCTTTTGCACTTTTCTCACTAATTCTCGGGCATGACTTGCCCCGTGTGATGTACTATGACTTATGTAAATCGTCGGTTTTGGTTTTCAGGGTAATCAGAGTGAATTTGGAAAAACAGTTCTCAGTTTGAAGCTTGAAATTTGAAAGGTTTGACCAAGATTTGACTTGTTTGTATACGATTTCGGATCGGAATTTTTATGATCTGGTTAGCTTCGTTAGGTGATTTGGGACTTCGGAGCGTGATCAGAATGCATTTTGGAAGTCCGTGGAAGGTTTAGGCTGGAATTGGCGAAATTGAAATTTGGCGTTTTCTAGTTGAATTGGCGAAGGTTTGGGGGTCGGAATGGAATTCCAGAAGTTGTAGTAGCTCCGTTGTGCTATTTGTGACGTGTGTGCAAAATTTCAGATCATTCGGATGTGGTTTGGTTGGGTTTCTGATCAAAAGCATAATTCGGAAGAATTTAGAAACTTAGGCTAGAATCTGATGTGTTTTGGTTGATTCGATGTTGTTTGAAGTGTTTTGAAGATTGGTATAAGTTCGAATAAGGTTATGGGATATGTTTGTGCTTTTGGTTGAGGTCCCAGGGGCCTCGGGGTGATTTCGGATGGTTGACGGAGAAGTTTGGAATTTTGGTGAGCTGCAGATTTTCTGCTTCTGTTGTTCCCGCACCTGCGGATTGGGGACCGCAGGTGCGATGCCGCAGATGCGAGGTAGAAGGCCGCAGAAGAGTAAGAAAGTGAGGTAGGTTGTGACCGCAAAAGCGGTTGGGTAATCGCACCTACGGTGCCGCAGGTGCAGAGATAGCATCGCAGATGCGGAAAGTTGGAAATAAGTGAAAAACCACAGAAGCGGCTCTTGGACCGCAAAAGCGGTACCGCAGATGCGGTGGATTGACCGCAGATGCGAAATGCCTGGGTCAAAAAGTATAAGAAGGTTCCCTTCGCGATTTTGAGTGGGTTTCCACCATATTTCATTCGGGAGAAAGCTTTGGAGAGCTAATTGAAGAGGGAGTTCAAGAGAGTTTCATGGAGGTAAGATTTTTGGACCCTAAACTTGTTTCTATGATAAATTTTAACATTTGTAAGCTTGAAATGCATGGAAAATTGGTAGCAAAAATGGGTAATTAGGGCATGGGATTAAGAGACCTTTAAGTGGGGATTTGAGGGGCCATTTGAGGTTCGATTTTGATGTTCTTGATATGTATAGACTCGTAAGAGGAAGAGGATTCAATTGATGTAATTTTTATTGGATTCTAAGACGTGGGCCCGGGGACCGGGTTTGAGAAATTTCGAGATTTTGATGTAAATTTGATATTTTTTAGTGGGCTTTATTCCTTTAGCATATTTTAATAATTATGTACTGATTCTGGCTAGATTTGGAGCATCCGGAGGTCGATTCGTGCGAGCAAAGACATTGCGGGCTAGAGTTTGAACTGGATCGAGGTGAGTAATGATTATAAATGGGTTCTTGAGGGTATGAAACCCCGTATTGCACATCGTTGTGCTATATTGAGGTAACGCACACGCTAGATGACGAGCGTGGGGTCGTAAACTGTTGGGAATTGTGACTTAGTCCATCCCGAATAATTATTTTACCGCGTATTTGCTATCATCATGTTTTGGGCTGAATGTCATATTTGGGCCTCGTGCCAACTATTTGAACACTTATGGGATTTTTACTGATATTTCCTCACTGTTTGACTTTAAACTTGTACTCAGTCATGCTACATTATACTGTTTCCATAACTCAGCCATGTTTACTCTGTTTTAACATACTAAATGATATTTCAAATAATATTTTGGGCTGAGCATCATGTTTTACTGTTGTCCAAGTGTCTTATGTGATTTTGACTGAGTAAGGCCGAGGGCCTGTATTGTGAGGATATTTTTAGGTTGGGCTGCACGATGCGCCGGTGATATACTGATTATGATTATGAGGCTGAGGGCCTAGATATGAACGCCACGAGGTGGCTTGTTGATATGAGGCCGAGGGCCTAGTTATGATGCCACGAGATGGCTTGATATTGCGCTTGGGTCGTAAAGGGCCCCTCCTGGAGTCTGCATACCCCCAGTGAGCGCGGGTACCCATTGTGATGTGAGATATAGCCCGATGAGCTAGTGTTGTTCCATGTTGTTGCCCGAAGGGCTGTTTCTGTTGGTATTTGTGCCCGAGGGGCGGATTTTCTGTGCTTATCTATTCTAGTTGCTTTGCATTTAATTGCTTAACTATTAAAAAGACATTTTTAAAGAAGTTTAAATAGAGCTAAGATGCTTTAAGAAATTTCACAGCTTCATTGCTTTTCCTACTAGTTTTGTACTGCTTCTATACAATATGTTGATGTGCTTTTTTTCATGATTTCTTATCACTTAGTCTTTATTTATGATTATTACTCACTGAGTTTGAATACTCACTTTATTCCCTGCACCTTGTGTGCAGGTTAAGGTATTTCTGAACCCGATAGCAGGTATTGGTTGCTCAGAGGCAGAGTCATCAGAGTTTAGCAAGGTAGCTACCCGACGTTCACAGCACTGCTTTTCTCCCTCTTGATTTCATTAGACTGTATTTAGTACATTTTAGACTCTTTTTGTATCATATAGAATCCTAAACATTAATCGAATCAAATACAGCAAATCATGAAAGATACATTTAAATGATAACAGAGACCATTCCTAAAGCAAACCTTAAGTAAGAGAAATTACCTTTTCACTATAGCATGATTCTTTCATGACTACAGAGTTCTCCTTATTTCTTGCTTATCAACAGTTCTCCATCTATCAAAAATAGTATTTTAATTCTTAAAATTTGAAGTAGAATGGTAAAAAATGACAGCCACGTGTATTTAACTTCAGTTTGCCCGGGGAAAGCCTGGAATTCTACTTGCTTAGGAAAGGCCAGCATTTGTACTTTCAGTCCTAATGGATTGCAGCAGTAACAAAAACTAAAAGAACATTTTCGAACTTAAAAGAAGAAGGAAAAAGCATGGAGTAAGGCAAGTATGAGAAAACCAGAAGTGTTGTCTATGAAACGTAACATTAGCTATTGACAAATCTAATCACATTCTATCCCAGTATGCTACAAGAAGAAAATAGATGCCCACTTGGTGAGCTAGAAAATGGCAACACCTTAAGAAGCTATACCCAACAGATACTCCAATCGCTAGAGGTGCCAAAATGGCATCTTAAAGATTTATCCTTATGCCCTTTAGTATAATTTTGCATAAATGATAACAGTTTACTCACTATTGCCAACTTGGTGTTCAAATGCAGTTAACATATTAGAATTATGTGGTTGCAAAATTAAAAATTGGGACTCAAATAAAGGGTTTGAAATTTTCTCATTTAGACGTGCATGATGCATCTGATAGTAAAAGTTTGAGATTTTTTCAGTTTTTTTTCTCTCAATTTGTCCTACACGAGTTGTTTATTTGTATAGTACTATTTCTTGGGTTTTTGATTATACAACTGGCCATGAAGGTGTTAGGACATACTGCTACATGATAAGATGAAGTCATGCAATATACACTTAAAGAACTGATTAATCATGGTTGGTGTTTTTCTTTTCAAATTTGCAGAAAAAAAGGGAATTTTTTTATGGAGCAAATATGTAAATCCAGTATTTTAGCAATATTACTGGATGCATCGATTAAAGAATACACAAGATCACATAAGATGTTACCTAGGTTTTCATCAAGAAAGAAAGGTGGTCGAAGTAAAGGAAACAAAATTGAAATGAGCTTTGAGTCTAAATGTTACCTAGTATGTTTCCAATGGAAGCAAAAACTTGCACAATCAAATTCGAAAGTAGGAGTTGTTATTTTCATAAAATAATTTAAAGAATAACAACTTACTATGAATAAGAAAAATTATAACAATGTAAATGATATAAGAATGAAAAAGGTGAACTTAGGCATATTCGAGAGCTGCAAGTTGAAAAATGACCTTTACTAATGGTTTTTTGCTGTTGGAGGTATACACACGGAGAACAGATGAATGAGATATCATGGATTTACATCCTCATCATGCACATGAAGTGACGATCATCATCCAAGGAATTTTGCGGTTGGAAATAATTGGATGCTTAGGTTCTTTCATATGCAGCTTGTTACTTTTTTAGTGTTCAACTGAATATCAGTCACACTCCGCACAGTAAGCTACATTATCAAACATGTTTTTTATATATACTTTTGGACAGTTCAATGCAAAACAAAACTACAATGTGGTTACAGATCTTACCTCCCCCCAAACGAAACCAAGACGATACTATTGATATAGTTATTATTAAATTTCAAACTACAACTCACAGTAGTTCCATACCGACTTAAAAAATATATATTTGTATTTAAAATCTTATAGGTGTTTCCAAATTTCAAACTATGATTCATGAGAATTATTGGACAACTAAAGGAACCAGAAATCTGTAACGAAAACCTGACTGGACGCGACAGTGCAACCAACATATTAACAAAATAAGAGGGCAAATATTCAAAGCTTTATGTGAGTGATGTTATTCAACAACTACCTAAATATGCACTCTCTCCCGAGTAATACATACTAAATAGACACAGCTAATTGAGGCCCTTCAACCAACCACAAAAATAATATAGTTGAACAAATAGAGAAAATACTACGGTTCAATTATATAAAAACATAACAAGAATTTATCCTACAAAAGGTTCCATCAAAACCCTAGATAATGAATTAGCTATTCATAATAGTATGTAAAACTGCAATACTAAAAGTCATAACCAACAATGAAAAATAGTAGAGGAAGGAAAAACTCGTAGAAGAATTTCCCGCCTTGCTCCTATTGTGTCTCTGCCTCCTTAGGTCGAATCTGTGTCAAAAATTGGTCTCCTCCCCTCAAATTACCATTTTTCCATGAATATATACCAAGTAGGGTTGGACCCAAATGATAATACCTTCAACTACGCGAGAAAGGACAAGGTTCCATGCCTGGACGTCCACGGTCCGGGCGCGGTACGGGCGCGGTACTTTCCCAGTGTACTGCCTCAGTCCGCGTCAGGTCCACGGTCGCGGATTCGACCGCGTTTTTCACTCTATTCCGTTTGAAATTTGGAAAAATGTAAAACACGAAAGTTGTATCCCTTTGAGTAAGCTTTCCAACCATATATTGTGAAGTCCAAATGATGTTTTGAGTGAAAAGTTATGTGCATTTTACTAGAAAGTGCACAATATGCCTACTTGATTCTTCGTTTTGTTGCTCTATCCTCCGTTGATCCTCGAATATGATCCTGGCTTAATTGCTTGGGCTTTTACTCAGAATTCAAAGCTCCAAATCACTTGAGTTTATTCCATAAGATATACATAGCTCGGAATCACCCCTACAAGGCATAAAATACATAATTAGTGCAAGACACTAGCGATTAAAGCTCAAACTCAATTAAAGTGCAGTAAATTTGAGTGTAATAAGTGACTAAAATACGTAATTATAGCCTATCATCAATACCCCACACTTAAACCATTGCTCGTTCTCGAGCAATCAAACTACACTTTTTTATAGACGTGACTTTTTTAAACAATTCTCCAATCACACCAAGAGTATTTAAAATAGACTAAGCACAAAAGCGTAACATCTTCACCTCAAAATTTGACTCACAAGTACCACGCATTATTCACAACTCACCCACTCACTCTAACATAGAGGTCACTGACGTTATCTTTCCTTCATGAATCAAGTGCCCTCACAAAACAAAAGAGAGTAGTTCCACACAATAAAATTTAAGAACACTTAGGAACTCAAGATAGAAAGCATTCACTCACTCTCTGAAATAACATTTATATGCCATAAAAGATGCACCATAAGCTTGCCCGTAGTGTACTACTCCACTAATCGAGCTCATTCAATCTAGGATCAATTGGGACTTTATTTGGTTGTAGTGTAGGCTACGAGACGGCTAGGATACATTTAGATATAAGAGTAACTACACCTCCCTAAGCACTTTAATACGTATACTTTAACATTCAAACACCATACTTATGTCAAACCAAACTCCACCTTCACATAAATGTATATTATCCCATACTTCTTTAAGCACAATTACATCAAGAGTCACCACTTATTAAGGAATACTCTTTTTTTTTTATAGCAATACAACTATTTTTTTTTCCAATTCAAGTGGCTCTTACTTGTTCAAAACAGTGCGGCTTTATCCTGATTTCATTAGTTTCACTCAAAAGCCAAAACAACCACCCCACAGTTTAACTTTTACACAGTTTATAACAATTCAAGTGCTCGTGAGAGGTTAAAAGGTTCAAATAGATGATTAATTCAAACAAATGGGTAAGGCTTGTAATGTGGTTGCCAAAGAAACAAGGTTACAGGCTCAAATGGGTTAACTACGATACATAACAATTAAGTGGGTAAAATATACATATCTGGCTCAACAAAGAAACGCCTATATCACTTCCAAGACTAAACAAAACTACTATTTCGCTTTGCAAACACACAGGGCAAGTTCTAGGCATCAAATACAATACACAGAATATAACAAATCCTTACACACACATGCCACATAACTCACTAAGGATTGGTTTCATCAAGACACTCTAGTCAAAGCAGTTAAGCAAAGTTAAGATCATAAAATTTAAGGTACTTATACAAGAGTCAAAAACCGAGCCTAAGCGTCACAACCAAAGTACTCACTATTCTCAAGGCATAACAAAGTGTCACGACCCTAAACCCGGACTCGGTCCTGATGGCGCCTCTCGTGAAGATAAGGCCAACCGACATTTACCCATTCAATTCTAACAGTTTAATAAATCAATTTATGTCATTTATAAGGATAATTAATCCAGCATTTAAGCAGTCAACAGTACAAAATATACGGAATAACAACCCAACACAGCCTGACATCGGGGTGTCCCTAGTCATGAGCATCTACTCCAATTGTCTAGTCACATCAAGACCGAAATGGTCGGAAAAATCACAAGAATACGTAAGTCATAATACATCACGCGGGGCAAGCCATGCCTGAGAACTGGCGAGCAAAGTGTAAAAGCTCAAAACGACCGGTCGGGTCGTTACATCCTCCCCCACTTAAACATACGTTCGTCATCGAACGTGCCCAGAGTTGTTCCAAAAGCCAACCGATCGCTGAATAACCTTACCATGCATATACCCGGGGGTGATCCCACGTCACCCTATCTTATAAAGGCCCGATAGCACAATGTAACTGAAATTTCACAATCCAAACTAGCCCATGAACCTTAGCACCACACTTCCATTTCCGAAATCATCCACAAGATCAGAATCTCACATCTATTCTCTGAATAAGCCCGAACATGTTGTAATACCCATACCTGTAACCTTGGGTGCAATTACATGATATACCACATAACTCAACACTGGTAGCGATAACTGCTAATCACAGCAGCTGCACACAACAACCGAATACCAATAGAAAATCTCTTATCAACTAAAGTCTCATTCCAACACTTTCATACACTGCCAATGATAAATGAAACACGCAATAAACCATAACCATTTCTCAAATCAACCATTCATGAAGCCTACTTCTCCTTTGTCAAAGACCATGGCAAATTTCTGAGCCGAACCTCGATATGATCCTTCCAACATGTTGAAATCGAATCCATTTGTATTCATTAAAGATCCCAACGATCTCATCTAATCCAACACAACCACTCTGGTGACATGATACCTCAATACAGACTAAAGCCGCAACGTGTGCAATCCGCGCACCAATAAGCAACAATTCGAACACACTTAAATCATAAAAAGTGACTCAAATGAAAGAGCTATACCGCAAGCTCACTGGTACCACCACACACAATGATGACAACCCATCACACATCATAGAAATAGAACACACGATTTAACCCGCAGGATCATACCTCCACATAGCTTCGCTCCAATGCGCGACCTCATCCAAACACTAGTCCACATGAAACACCTCAAGTCACTATGCTTAATATCGACGACCATGCGCAATATGATGTCTGAAACCAAAGCAATCATCATAACCACCGCGAAGCAATTGACATAACATTACACATACCCGAAGGGACACAACCGATACGCCACCCGCAGAGCAATACCCATTACTCTTCCCGCTCGACTTCCACTATGAATCTCTAATGGAACCGCACCACATGTGCCTATAACCAACAAATCATAACGCCTCGCAACCCAGAAAAGTGACTCTTAGATCAGCTCAGAACATTAATAGCTCGATAACAATTGAATCAACACATCCCTCACTATTGGCAACTCGAAGTCAACCAAGCTGTCTCGATGTAGAACATACACCCCTATAGGTCTATCAATGAACCCGTATCAAGGAGTTTCTAAAGCTGCTCCTTCAACTCCTTTAACTCTGTCGGTGCCATAAGATCCGATGCCCGGCACCAAATCAATACCAAAATCAACAACTTTGCCTGGCGACATGCCCGACCACAAGAAACACCTCCGAAAAGTCCCTCACCACCGGAACTGAATCAATTGTAGGAGTCTCTGCACTGACACCCATCAAGAAGGCCATTCCTTCCCAGCCATCCGCTGGGTCTTCAAAATATAAAACCACCTTACTAAGAACATAATCCGTCGAAACTCACAACTCAATCCGTGGCATTCCCGGCATAACCAACATCGCCGCCTTGGCGCAATAGCTTAGAATGACACAACACTGAGACAACCAGCCCATACCCAATATCACCTCCAAAATCCAACGTACCAAGCAGCAAAAGATCCCCTCAGGTCTCCCAAACCCCGATAGTCACTAAACAGTGCCGATACACACGACCCACAACCACAACATAGCCTGAATATGAGAGTTCCCAGTCTCCAACTCTATATAACACACGAACCACCATACCCGATTCCAATTCTACCGTCCGAGCACATACCACATCTCTAATATCCAGTCAATCCACGAGAGATACTGTAACATTCTTCTGTGCCTCCAAGAAAACTCAGATATCAGCGGTCGATCAAACAAGAAAATGTCACAATACTACCGATGTACCATCAACTTAATCCTATTGCCTTTTCTACAACATATACCCTCGTCAAATAACTCCAATTAGCAATACCATTTCCTCAATCATATGAAGATCATTCCCCTAATCATCTGAAGCTCATTTCTCTTATCATCTGAAATTGCCCGTGCTGCCTAAGAATTTTGTGACCTTCCGTTCAGAACTAAACCGCAACCTTACAAACGCAAATCTCAATCCTTCACAACATACCGCATATACCAGACCATCCTAGGATAACATGAGAACTCCATCTCCCTTCCGAGCCACAAACATCTACGTATTCAACTAGTCGAGAACTTTCCATTGATCCCATCTAGAAGAAAATCGCAATACATCCCATTCTATTCACGCCAGCAGAAAATATACCTCTCTAACCGTGGTAGAAACCGTCAAGAACTCTCCTGATTCCCTTTGCACAAAACTAAACCGTCAGGTCTGAATCCTTCTATCTCAACCAAACTACGCCGGTCACTATCACCTAAGAGCATTGCCGTGAAACACTTGTAGAAACTCATTACCTCGTAAGCACCCAAAGAACTAGTCATGTCATACCATACCGATTCAGCATACTACCAAGCTACCCTATCAATCCGAGCTCCCTTCTAAAATACTTCAACTTGATACTCCTTCTTGCTATAACATCACAATTACCCAACCTAGACTCACCACACGAGACCCAAGCATAATACAACACAGTCTAAGGCCCACAACCCGCTGAATTCTCTTTCAAATGTTCCAAAAGCACCACATTCAGAATACCTACCTTGAAAATACTTCCTGGCGAATCTGAAGACATTACTTTCCTAATATTGATGTATTGAATCTCATAATTGATATAGAAATGACTCAAGTCTTGACACCTTCCAAATGTAAACCTCAGTTTCTAGTCACAAGTACAACTTGAAAGTCTCCAATTATTGTATGCAAAATTTTGAACACATTAGAACCATTCTCTAGAGTCATCCACTCTACTCAAACCGCAGTTAGATTGATTAAACGAACCGAACACCCTGTGCTTTATTAGCACTCCGACACTGCAGAATGTAACCTCATTCCAATATAACCAAGAAACTTCCTGCCCTATGCATCGAGCATTCCTTACAACCCACAACTCAAGTCGTTCCCCGATTCTCGTACACCTATAAAGCATAATATAACCTTTATTGAAATTTCCTTTACTCGAGCCATAACTGATTTACAAATACGCCTCGAACTGGAACCATTAGAGCACATAACCGTGCAATCAACTATTCAATAGCAGACTCCCCCACTTGGATCGAAGCCATAGATCAAAACACGCACCATAACTCATAACGCATATACTTTATTGCTGCCATAATACCATAGTGGGATTAAACTCAATCCTTCATAAGCTTGTGAAACACAGACCATCAGGTACTTAAATCTTCTGCAAATCTCGCATTCATCCTCGCAACAGTCAAGCCCACTCTCTTAAGCGACCCAAATAAATTTCAACACATATTTTTCACTTGTAAATGAGATCTTCTAACAGACAACATAAGGATCACACAACCTCAGAACACTCCGTAGGAGATAACCCACCTGCTTTGCCTCCTACTAACATTTCTGTATACCTTCCACCATCATAAACATTACGCAGTCACTTAGTATTCTTGAGTCTGAACTCATACCGCATCATGAATTTTTTTTACTTCACTCCCACAAGGAAACATGGAAAGATTCTTCACACGCCCATAACTCGGGGCTATACCTCGAATCAAGATGGAAATCAAGCGCCTAATAGTTCTTCTGTCCTCCAATAGACCCTTCTCGTTGCTTCCAAATCATATGAATACATCTCGCAGTCACATCATACTTGTCACGTAACTATCCAGTCATCACTTCGCTTAATAGGGACACAACAACACATATAGATCCATAAACACGCGCTTATGCAATCAACACCTCGGTGCTCAAGCTATAGGCCAAAATCCGGCCTCAAGTATTTCAGACTGGCCCAACATCAACACACAGAGATCACATCTCGCCCCTCGATCAGGGAATCACAAGCTATCGATGCAAATCCGATACTGAGCGCTCATGCGTGCACACGAACGCGTGGAAGGAATTCAAAGAGTTACATTTCAAGCTGAATCAAAGGACGCACGATAAGAATTCAAGATGGCGAAGTTTTCCTAAAGGTTCTTCAGCCTCTCGAGGAAAAATACAGACGTCTCCGTACCGATCCGCGAGACTCTACAAAACCTGCTCATGACTCGTGAGACTTATGTAACCCAGGCTTTGATACCAACTTGTCACGACCCTAAACCCGGACCCGATCGTGATGGCGCCTCTTATGAAGACAAGGCCAGCCGACACTTACCCAATCAATTCTTACAGTTTAATAAATCAATTTAAGTCATTTTTATGGATAATTAATCCAGCATTTAAGCAGTCAACAATATAAAATATGCGGAATAACAACCCAACACAGCCCGACATTGGTGTGAGTCATGAGCATTTACAACAATTGTCTAGTCACATCAAGACCGAAATGGTCGGAAAAATCACAAGAATACATAAGTCATAATACATCACACGGGGCAAGCCATTCCTGAGAGTTGGCGAGCAAAGTGCAAACGCTCAAAATGACCGGTCGGGTCGTTACACAAAGTCAAGAGATATTGCTTCAATTCAAAACACAACACAGTGGCTCCTACTCCCAAAAAAAACTAACTACACCCGGTTCAAACAAAACCCTTGGAAAAGAATCGTGGTTTAAAGAAAAACCAAGGGGTAATTGGTATACTACCTAACAAAAGAGAATTTGTTTTCTCTTTAGACTTAAATCCTCAAGAAAATTGTCTAATAGATCCATCGTCAAGAAAAGTCCAATCTTTTAAAAAATATATTATTTAATTACACTAACACAGATAAAGTAGCATGAAAAGTCACTGCAGACAATCTCCTCACCCCACACTTAAAATTGTGCATTGTCCCAATGCACAGCATAACCATAAGAGGGTAAGAGAAACCCTGGTAGGCCAAAGGCCGAAGCACTAGGAGTTCATGGGGTACTCAGACTTCTCCCAGGCTTGGTCCTTCGTGCGGGTACCTCACACTTTGTTCCAACCTTCTGGTTTGCTGTTGCATCCTTCCAATCGCTTTGCTTTCCATGCTCCTAGAAAATTAAAAATCGGCACTACAAAAATAATACAGTAAAAAAATTATCAAAAAAATAAAACAAAGCAGTAAAGCTGGGTTGCCTCCCAACAAGCGCTTGATTTAACGTCACGGCACGACGCGAATCACTTTTTGCCTCCACTTCAAACTTATAAATTGGACCCCAAGTTTTGATTCTGCTCTATGATCATGCTCCTGGGGTGGTGGAATGAATCTGACTAGCCCAATAAAACAATGTAGTATTCTGCACTTATTGGCCTTTGGATGAGATGTGTATTCCCGACTTTCTGGCAAGAAGCATTCTAGAATGTAGGCACCTTGTTCCTCATTCCTTGACTCCTCAAGTGGCTCGGATGACTATATTTCCATATCATCATCCAAACACAATGTGGAAAATGCTTGGAGTGTGGACCAATGTGCTCAACTACAAGAACATTGGGACTGTCTACATTCTCCAATACTAATGACAATAGAGTCAACTAAATATGTATCCTCAATATCCTTGGTTGATTCTAGTATCTCTTCTACAACATCGACATCCTCAAAATCTAGTGCGATTGATTGTTGGTGTTCCATTCTGGCCTTCTCCTCTAGCTCATCCTCGTGTTTTTTTAAATCCTCTAGTATAATGGCAATTTCTACAGCCAATTCATGCTCATATTGGCTACTATCCTCAATATCAACTTGTTGCGCTTTACAAGGTTCAATTAATTTATTCGCTTGCGTCTCCAAGTTGTGAATAGTTGCCTCTTGCCTTTGTATCTGTCGTGTTCTCTTATCATATAGTTCTATGCAACACTTTAACATATCTTTGATCTCTTTCCGGTCATCATCCCTGGGTTCTTTGTTCCTATTAACTTCACAAGAAAAAAAAAAAGAACCATCAAAGTAAGGGGTTGGTGGAAGATAAGAACTATAGGCACAACCATGAAAGTGACCATCTTGACCACCACACATATCACACACATTTCACATATAAGATTGAGTTGGTGCTCAAAACTCGCTCTCAGGAATATTTTGATAATTTTGCCCTAGGTGGTTTCCTTCACAATATGTATAAGGGGGATTAAAAGTAGAATTACCAACATCAAAATTATTATAATTTCATGATGCCATGTGTTCTCAAATAAAACTAAAAAAATTAAAAAAAATCAATACTAAAATATAAAATAAAAGTTCAAACTTGAAACCTAGCAATATGTACACCTATAACTACACCGTTAGTTCCCCGGCAACGTCGCCAAAATTTGATCACGCCCAACTATGCCTTATAAAAAGGACTAAGTGGTCGTTGCAAATATAATCTAGTTTATAAGTCCGGAGTCGAATCCCACAGAGAACTAAGGCTTAGCTACAGTTGTTCACTATCACCAAGAATACAAGCTTGAACAATTCCTAACTTATATATATTAAGATTCTTGTGTTTAACTAAATACTAACAAATTAAAACAATAAATTAACACTAAAGACAATACAGGTTGGAGAAAAGATTAAGGAGGTCTAGAGTTATGATTTCCCCAATTGTCGGAATCCTTTCTGCTATGTCTTCTATAATTTTTCCTAAGTATTCTCTACCGATCATGAGCGCTCTACGTGTTGTAATTCTCTCCCGAGTAATTATGACAATTTACTAGACATAATCTCCCGAGTTACGCTAGCTGGCTTTAATTATAACTCACTTAGATCGCACCCAAGGTTTCGTTTTCCCTAATTCCACCTTTAAACCCGTGGTTATTGATTCTTCACATACGTCTGGAGTGATGTTGTTCTACAACTACCTAAATATGCACTCTCTCCTGAGTAATACATACTATACATACTAAATAGGCACAGCTAATTGAGGGCCCTTCAATCAACAACAACAAGAATAATATAGTTGAACAAATAGAGAAAATACTACGGCTCAATTATATAAAAACATAACAAGAACTTATCCTACAAAAGGTTCCATCAAAATCCTAGATAACAAATTATCTATTCATAATAGTATGTAAAACCACCATACTAAAAGTCATAACCAACAATGAAAAATAGGAAGAGGAAGGAAAAACTCGTAGAAGAATTCTCCGCCTTGCTCCTATTGTGTCTCTGCCTCCTTAGGTCGAATCTATGTCAAAAATTGGTCTCGTCCCCTCAAAATACCATTTTTCCATGTATATATACCATGTAGGGTCGGACCCAGACAATTATACCTTCTCCTACGCGAAAAAGGACAAGTTTCCAGGCTTGGACTGTGACGACCTGGCCGGTCGTCTCATGAGTTACCGCACCGTTTCCCCCATTTCTGCTTCTTATTGTTTTGTTCATCTGTGTTTTGAGGTATTGGGTTGGTTGGATTGAATCCGGATTGGTTTTGGTGAGGTTTGAGACACTTAGTCTCTTTTAAGGAAGTTTAAGTTGGAAAAGTCAACCGGGTGTTGACTTATGGGTTAGAAGGCTCGGATGTGAGTTACGGTGGTTCAGTAGCTTCAGGAAGTGATTTATGACTTAGGAGCGTGATCGGAATGGGTTTTGGAAGTCCGGGAGTACAATTAGGCTTGAATTGGCGAAGTTGATATTTTGGCAATTTCCGGTTGATAGGCGAGATTTTGATATAGGGATCAGAATGGAATTCTGAGAGTTGCAGTAGCTTCGTTGTGTCATTTGGGATATGTGTGTGTAAAATTTTAGGTCATTTGGATGTGGTTTGGTTGGATTTTTGATCAAAAGTGTATTTCGGAAGATTTTAGAAACTTAGGCTTGAATCCGATCTGTTTTGGATGATTGGATGTTGTTTGAGGTGTTTTGATGATTGGAGCAAGTTTAACTAAGGTTTTAGGCTGTGTTGGTGCCTTTGGTTGAGGTCCCGGGGGCCTCAGGTGAGCTTCGGGTGGTCATTCGGATCATTTTGGAGTTTGGAAAATTGCAGAAAAATCTACTCAGCTGTTGCGGAGAATTATCCCTTCGCGTTCGCGAGTGGAGCCTCGCGTTCGCATAGAAGGATTTTAGGATAGCCAGAATTAAGCCTCCGCGTTCGCGAGAAGGGCTTCACGTTTGCGGAGGGTTGGGAAGTAGGTCATCGCGTTCGCGAGATGAACTTTGCGATCGTGTCGAGTAATTTGGGTCAGATTGGTTCGAGGTCAATTGCCCGTCGCGTTCACCAGGTTGATGATGCGTTCGCGAAGAGTGGGATGGGTAAGGCATCGTGTTCGCGACTGCAATGTCGCGTTCGCGAAGAGGAAAAGTTGGTCAACGTAAGTTTGTGCTTCGCGAAGCGAGGCGTTGGCCGCGTTCGCGAAGAAGGAAATTCAGGCCTGGGCAGAATGTTTTTAACTCGTCTTGTTCGCGAATGTGGGTCTATTTTCACCCATAGCTGCTCGTTTTTGGAGATTTTTGAAGGAGATTGAAGAGGGATTCAAGGGGAATCGTTGGGAGGTAAGATTCTTGGACTAAAAACTCGATTATTATGTGAATTCCATCTAGAAAATCATGAAAACTAAGCCAAAAATTGAAGAACTAGGGCTTGAAAAATTGGACTTTTGATGTGAGATTTGAAGGGTCATTTATGGACGGATTTTGATGTTTTTGGTATGTATGAACTCTTCGGAAGATAAGGAACCTATTGGTGTAAAAATTTTTGAGTTTCGAGAAGTGGTCCCGGGGTCGGGTTTTGGTAATTTCAGAATTTTGGTATTTTATTGATATTTTCGCTTGGGCTTCATTCCCTTAGCATACTTTGACGTCCTCGTTGTGATTTTGGATATATTCAATGCGAGTGGAGGCCGATTCGAGGGGAAAAGGCGTTGCGGAGTAGTATTTTCACCGGTCTGAGGTGAGTAACCATTGTAAATCTGGAACTGAGAGTACAAAACCCCGGTATTTGACTTTTTCTAATAAATGCGGTGACGCACATGCTAGGTGACGAGCCTGTGGGCGTGCACCGGTAGGGATTGTGACTTGGTCTGTCCCGTAGCGACTATTAAGCCGCGTATTTGGTTTGGAAATATTATGTTATTCCTTATTTTGGATATTATGTTGTATTATGGGTTGTATGCCATGTTTGGGGACTTGTGCCGACCTGTAGAAAATCCTTAGGGGCATTTTGACTATTTTCCTCACTTTACTTGCTAAAAGCATATCCTCAGTCTTGTTTTACTTGTTAAATGTCTAAAAATGGTTTATTCTTGTCACTTTTAAAAGAGAGAACTATTTGGACTGAGTTCCCTAATTTCCAGTGTTCTACCCGAGGGGATTGTGAGGTGAATGACTGAGAGAGGTCGAGGACCTAAGTGTGAGGGTATTTATATACATGTGAGTTATGGATCGGGTTGCACGCCGCATCGATACTTATATGGATCGGGCTACACGCCGCAGCGATATATATATATATATATATATTGGATCGGGCTGCGCGCCGCAACAATATTACGCTCGGGCTGTAGGAGCCCCTCCAGAATCTGTACACCCCCAGTGAGCGTAGTCGACTATAAATATATATGGATCAGGTTGCACGTTGCAGTGGTTATTATGATTTCTATTATTATGAGATGTTGTGAGACTAAATGACGAGGGTTGAGTCACGAGTGTCTGAGAGGCTGCCCGAGAGGCCGTATTTCGAGTGATTCCTTGCCCGAGGGGCAGATTTATGATGTTTTCACTGATTTCACTCTGTTTTCAAATAAGCCTCTATTGACCATGTTGTTAAGTATCTGATTTCAAATGTTTTAAACTGGAAGAGCTGATTCTTTGACGAAACTAGCTTTAAATTGTAAAGTTGATCTATTATCCTGTGATTTTTAGTTATATGCCTTTGAACTGCTCGTCACTGCTTTCAGTACTTATTTACTTTAGTTACTTACTGAGTTGGCATAGTCACGTTACTCCCTTCACCTTGTGTGTAGATCCAGGTGCCCGAGCAGCTAAATAAGGGTTTTTTAGCTTATCCGATTTGTTGACGGAGAATTTCCAGATAGCTGCATGGCGTCCGCAGCCCTATTTCTCCCTTCTATCTCGTTATCTTTTTCGCATTTCCTAGACTATCGATGTAGTAGATGTTCAGACTTGTATTAGAGGCTCTAGACTCGTGACACCAGATTTGGGGGGTCGTGTAGTTCACATTTTATTGACTTCCGCATATTTATCTGCTGTTTTAAACGCTTATTGTGATAAGTATTGTATTTTAACCTACGTACAAATGGCTAAATGTTTAAGAAAAAGGGTTGTGGTTAATTGTTTAGTCAGCTTGCCCAGTAATATGATAGGCGCCATCACGACCGGTATTTGGGGTCGTGACAAGTTGGTATCAGAGCCTGGGTTACATAGGTCTCGCAATTCATGAGCCGGTTTAGTAGAGTCTCGCGGATCGGTACGGAGACGTCTGTATTTATCCTCGAGAGGCTGCAGAACCTTTAGGAAACTTCTTGTTCTTGAAATTCTTGTCATGCGAATTTGTTGATCCGAGTACTAAACTTCTGTTATACTATTCTCTCACAGATGGTGAGGATGCGCGCTACCGTACAGGGTGGACGACCACTAGTGCCACCAGCTGCGGCCATCAGAGGCCGAGGACGCGGTCGTGGTCGTGGTAGAGGCAGAGCAACGAGGGCAGCACTTGCAGATCCACCAGCTACCCCAGTTTAGGACCAGGTCCCAGTTGTGGACGCTACAGCAGCACCAACTCAGGCACCAGCTGTGCCCATTGTAATTCCAGGCCTTCAGGAGGCTCTAGCTCAGATATTATCAGTGCGTACCGGTTTGGCTCAAGCGGTCTCAGCTAATACGGTCGCAGCTACTTCTCAGACCGGGGGAGGCATCCAGACCCCCGTTGCTCGCACACCTGAGCAGGTTGTGCAGGGACTCCAGACACCGGGGGCACCTCTAGCCCAGCCGGTTGTACCAGCTCAGGAGTTTGTAGTACCAGTTATGCCGGGCGACGAGCAGTGTCGACTTGAGAGGTTTGGTAGACTCCAGCCTCCGACCTTCAGCGGTGCAGAGGGCGAGGATGCCCAGGGCTTCTTGGATAAGTGCCAGAGGATGCTTCGTACAACAGGGATTCTAGAGACCAATGGTGTGGCATTTACCACCTTTCAATTTTTTGGGGTTGCCTTCACTTAGTGGGAGGCGTATGAGAGGCGTATGCCTGTTGGTGCAGCACCCCTTACGTGGCAGCGGTTCTCTGTTCTCTTTTTGGAGAAGTATGTGCCACAATCGCTCCGAGAGGAGCTGCGTAGGCAGTTTGAGATGCTGCGTCAGGGGGAGTTCACTGTGACGCAGTATGAGATGTGATTCTCTGAGTTATCCCGTCATGCGGTTTGGATGGTCCCCAAGATCCAGAGAGGATCAGGAGGTTTGTCGATGGTCTTACTCATCAGCTCTGTATTCTCATGACCAGGAAGAGGGTGACGGGTGCTACATTTGAGGAGGTTGTGGATATTACCAGGGAGA
This sequence comes from Nicotiana attenuata, assembly GCF_001879085.1. NCBI lineage: Eukaryota > Viridiplantae > Streptophyta > Magnoliopsida > Solanales > Solanaceae > Nicotiana > Nicotiana attenuata. The sequence continues at coordinate 17,799,703 of NC_031991.1, read as the reverse complement.
TTGAGTTTGTCCGTCGCCAAGAGCGAGATGAGAGGGAGGCCAAGAGGCCTTGAGGATCTGGTAGCTACAGTGGTGATCCTTCGAGGGGCTAGTTTCAGCACGACAGAGGCCGACAGTTCCGACATGGTCAGTCTGATCGCTCAGGTTATCAAGGGGCGTCATCGGGTCATGGTTCCCATAGTTCACACCAGGGCCATTCATCACTTAGTGCCCTTCCAGCTCAGAGCTCATCCCGTGCTCCATCTGTTTAGGGCTCTTCTATACCGAGTGCATCTTCTAGTCACTCCGGTGTGAGGGGTTCCCTTCAGTCCCCATATCCAGCACCGGGGAGTTGCTATGAGTGTGGGGAGTTTGGGCACATGAGGAGGCAGTGTCCCCGCCGTGTTGCTTGTTCATCCTAGTAGAGGGCTTGTCATCAGCTTCAGCGCCAGTTGCTCCACCACCACCCGCCCAGCCTGCTAGGGGTGGGGATCAGTCAGCCAAGGGTCGCCCCAGAGGGGAGGTCGATCAGGTGGTGGTCAGGCCCGTTTTTATGCTATTTCAGGCACACCCGATGTTATTGCCTCCGATGCTGTTATTACAGGTATTGTTTCAGTCTGCCACAGAGATGCCTCTGTATTATTTGATCCCGGTTCCACCTATTCTTATGTGTCATCATACTCTGCTCGTTATTTAGGTGCGCCCTATGAGTTTCTTGCTTTGCGTGTTCATGTATCTACCTCGGTGGGCGATATTGTTGTTGTAGACCATGTGTACCGGTCGTGTGTGGTGATTATTGGGGGTCTGGAGACCCGAGTTGATCTTTTATTTTTGAGCATAGTGGATTTTGATGTCATTTTGGGCATGGATTGGCTATCTCCGTGTCGCGTTATTCTGGACTTTCATGCCAAGACAGTCACATTGGCTATACCGGGTGTGCCATGGATTGAGTGGCGAGGTGTGATTGATTACGTCCCTAGTAGAGTGATCTCTTTCTTGAAGGCCCAACGTATGGTTGGGAAGGGTTGTCTTTCGTATCTTGCCTTTGTGAGGGATGTGGAAGCTGAGACTCCCAGTATTGATTCTGTCCTAGTTGTGAGGGATTTCCCTGATGTATTTCTTGCAGACCTGCCGGGCATGCAACCGGACAGGGATATTGATTTTGGTATTGACCTGGTGCCGGTCACTCAGCCCATTTCTATTCCGCCGTATCGTATGGCACCAGCGGAGCTGAAGGAGTTAAAGGAGCAGCTTCAGGAACTCCTTGATAAGGGGTTCATTCGGCCTAGTGCATCAACTTGGGGTGCGCCGGTTCTGTTTGTGAAGAAAAATGATGGCACTATGAGAATGTGCATTGATTATAGGCAATTGAACAAGGTAATAGTTATGAACAAGTACCCCTTGCCTCGTATTGATGATTTATTCGACCAGCTTCAGGGGGCGAGGGTATTCTCCAAGATTGATCTCCATTCGGGTTATCACCAGCTGAAGATCAGGGATTCGGATATTCTTAAGACGGCCTTCAGGACCAGATATGGTCACTATGAGTTCCTAGTTATGTCTTTTGTGCTGACCAATGCCCCAGCAGCGTTCATGCATCTGATGAACAGCGTGTTCTGGCCTTTTCTTGACTTATTTGTCATAGTTTTCATTGATGATGTCCTGGTATATTCGCGTAGTCAGGAGGAGCACGTGGAGCATTTGAGGGTTGTGTTGCAGAGATTGAGGGAGGAGAAGCTTTGTGCAAAGTTCTCCAAGTGTGAGTTTTGGCTTAGTTCAGTGGCATTCTTGGGACACGTGGTGTCTAGTGAGGGTATTTAGGTTGACCCGAAGAATATAGAGGCGGTTCAGAGTTGGCCCAGACCGTCCTCAGCCATAGAGATTCGTAGTTTTCTTTGTTTGGAAGGCTATATTATCGCCGGTTAGTTCAGAGATTCTCATTTATCGCATCTCCCTTGATCAAGTTGACTCAGAAGGGTGCTTCATTTGTATGGTCGGACGAGTGTGAGGAGAGCTTTCAGAAGCTCAAGACAGCTTTGACCACAGCTCTAGTATTGGTCTTGCCATCAGCTTTAGGTTCATATACCGTGTATTGTGATGCTTCGAGGGATTGGTTGTGTGTTGATGAAGGAGGGTAGAGTTATTTCTTATGCTTCTCGTCAGTTGAAGCCCCATGAAAAGAACCACCATGTTCATGATTTGGAGTTGACTGTCATAGTTCACGCGTTGAAGATTTGGAGGCATTACTTGTATGGCGTATCATGTGAGGTATTCATTGATCAACCCAGTCTTCAGCATTTGTTCAAGCAAAAGGATCTTAATTTGAGGCAGCGGAGGTGGTTGGAGTTGCTTAAGGATTATGACATCACTATATTGTACCATCCGGGGAAGGCCAATGTGGTGGCTGATGCTTTGAACCCAAAGGCAGTGAGTATGGGGAACTTGGCATATATTCCAGTTAGGGAGAGACCTCTTGCGGTTGATGTTCAGACTTTAGCCAATCTGTTCGTAAGGTTGGATATCTAGGAGCCCAATCGGGTGTTGGCTTGTGTGGTTTCTCGGTCTTCTATGTATGAACGTATCAGAGAGCGCCAGTATGATGATCCACACTTGCTTGTCCTGAGGGACAGAGTTCAGCATGATGATGCCAGAGATATGACTATTGGAGATGATGTGGTATTGAGGATTCAGGGCCGGATTTGTGCGCCCAATGTAGATGGGCTAAGGGAGTTGATTCTGGAGGAGGCCCATAGCTCGCGGTATTCTATTCATCCAAGAGCCGCGAAGATGTATCAGGATTTTAGACAGTATTACTGGTGGCAGAGAATGAAGAAAGATATTGTGGGATTTGTAGCTCGGTGTCTCAATTGTCAGCAGGTGAAATATGAGCATCAGAGACCGGGTGGCATGCTTCATAAGAAGGATATTCCAGAGCAGAAGTGGGAGCGGATCATTATGGATTTTGTAGTTGGACTCTCTCGGACTTTGAAGAAGTTCGATGCTATTTGGGTGATTGTGGATCGGCTGACCAAGTCCGCGCAGTTCATTCCTATCTGTACTACTTATTTCATCAGAGCGGTTAGCGGAGATATATATTCGGGAAATTTTTCGGTTGCATGGTGTCCTAGTTTCCATCATTTCAGATCAGGGCACTCAGTTTACTTCTCAGTTTTGGAAGTCTGTTCAGCGAGAGTTGGGTACTCAGGTGCAGTTGAGCACAACTTTTCACCCTCAGTCGGACGGTCAGTTTAAGCGCACCATTCAGATATTGGGGGATATGCTACGCGCTTGTGTTGTTGATTTCGGAGGGTCATGGGATCAGTTTCTACCGCTTGTAGAGTTTGCTTATAACAACAACTACCAGTCAAGTATTCAGATGGCTCCATATGAGGCTTTTTACGGGATGCGGTGTAGATCTCCAGTTGGTTGGTACGAGCCCGGTGAGGCTAGGCTATAGGGGACATATTTGGTTCACGATGCTTTAGATAAGGTGAAGGTGATACAGGAGAGGCTTCGTACAGCGCAGTCGAGGCAAAAGAGTTATGCTGACAGGAAGGTTCGAGATGTGTCCTACATGGTTGGTGAGAAGGTTCTGTTGAAGGTTTCGCCCACGAAGGGTGTTATGAGATTCGGAAAGAAAGGAAGTTGAATCCGCGATTCATTGGGCCTTTTGAGGTACTTCGGATGATTGGGGAGGTGGCTTATGAGCTTGCTTTGCCACCCAGCTTGTCGAGTGTGCATCCGGTTTTCCATGTTTCTATGCTCTGGAAGTATTTTGGAGATCCGTCTCATGTTCTGGATTTCAGCACGGTTCAGTTGGAGGGTGATTTGACTTATGATGTGGAGCCAGCAGCTATTTTGGAGCGTCAAGTTCGGAAGTTGAGATCAAAAGATATAGTTTCAGTGAAAGTGCAGTGGAAAGGTCGGCCCGTGGAGGAGGCTACCTGGGAGACCGAGTGGGAGATGCGGAGCAGATATCCTCACCTGTTTAAGGCTTCAGGTACGTTTCTTGACTCGTTCGAGGATGAATGTTTGTTTAAGTTGGGGAGGATATGACGACCCGGCCGGTCGTCTCATGAGTTACCGCACAGTTTCCCCCATTTCTGCTTCTAATTGTTTTGGTCATTTGTGTTTTGAGGTATCGGGTTGGTTGGATTGAATCCTGATTGGTTTTGGTGAGGTTTGAGACACTTAGTCTCTTTTAAGGAAGTTTAAGTTAGAAAAGTCAACCGGATGTTGACTTATGTGTTAGAGGGCTCGGATGTGAGTTCCGATGGTTTGGTTAGCTTTAGCAAGTGATTTATGACTTAGGAGCGTGATCAGAATGGGTTTTGGAAGTCCAGGAGTAGAATTAGGCTTGAATTGGCGAAGTTGATATTTTGGCGATTTTCGGTTGATAGGCGAGGTTTTGAAATAGGGGTCGGAATGGAATTTCGAGAGTTGCAGTAGCTTCATTGTGTCATTTGGGATGTGTGTGAAAATTTTCAGGTCATTTGGACGTGGTTTGGTTGAGTTTTTGATCAAAAGCGTATTTCGGAAGATTTCAGAAACTTAGGCTTGAATCCGATGTGTTTTGGGTGATTGGATGTTGTTTGAGGTGTTTTGATGATTGGAGCAAATTTGAATAAGGTTAGGATGTGTTGGTGCCGTTAGTTGAGGTCCCGGGGGCCTCGGGTGAATTTCGGGTGGTCATTCGGATCATTTTGGATTTGGAAAATTGCAGAAAAATTTGCTCAGGTGTTGCAGAGATTTATCCCTCCGCGTTCGCGAGTGGAGCCTCGCGTTCGCGTAGAAGGATTTGAGGAAGGCTAGAATTAAGCCTCCGCATTTGCGAGAGGGGTCATGGAGGGTTGGGAAGTAGTTCATCGCGTTCGCCTGGTGGAGTTCGCGATCGCGTAGAGTAATTTGGGTCAGATGGGTTCGAGGTCAATTGCCTATCGCGTTCGCGAGGTTGAGGACGCGTTCGCGAAGAGTGGGCTGGTTAAGGCATCACGTTCGCGACTGCAATTTCGTGTTCGCGGAGAGGAAAAGTTGGTCAACGTAAGTTTGTGCTTCGCGAACGCGAGGCGTTGAGCGCGTTCGCGAAGAAGGAAGTTCACGCCTAGGCAGAATGTTTTTAACTCGTCTTGTTCGCGAATGTGGGTCTATTTTCACCCATAGCTGCTCGTTTTTGGAGATTTTTGATGGAGATTGAAGATGGATTCAAGGGGAATCGTTGGGAGGTAAGATTCTTGGACTAAAAACTCGATTATTATTTGAATTCCACCTAGAAAATCATGAAAACTAAGTTCAAAATTGAAGAACTAGGGCTTGAGAAATTGGACTTTTGATGTGAGATTTGAAGGGTCAATTGTGGACGGATTTTGATGTTTTTGGTATGTATGAACTCGTGGGAAGATAACGAACCTATTGGTGCAAAAATTTCTGAGTTTCGAGAAGTTGGCCCGTGGTCGGGTTTAGGTAATTTCGGAATTTTGGTATTTTTTTGATTGTTTTTGCTTGAGCTTCGTTCCCTTAGCATACTTTGACGCCCTCGTTGTGATTTTGGATATATTCGACGCGAGTGGAGGCTGATTCGAGGGTCAAAATCATCGCGGAGTAGTATTTTCACCGGTTTAAGGTAAGTAACCATTGTAAATCTGGAACTAAGGGTACAAAACCCCGGTATTTGACTTGTTTTGATAAACACGGTGACGCACATGCTAGGTGGCGAGCGTGTGGGCGTGCACCGGTAGGGATTGTGACTTGGTCCGTCCCGTAGCGACTATTAAGCCGCATATTTGGTTTGGAAATATTATATTATTCCTTATTTTGGATATTATGCTGTATTATGGGTTGTATGCCATGTTTGGGGCCTTGTGCCGACCAATAGAAAACCCTTAGGGGCATTTTGACTGTTTTCCTCGCTTTACTTGCTAAAAGCATATCCTTAGTCATGTTTTACTTGTTAAATGTCTAAAATGGTTTGTTCTTGTCACTTTTAAAAGAGAGAACTATTTGGACTGAATTCACTAATTTCCACTGATGTACCCGAGGGGATTGTGAGGTTAATGACTGAGAGAGGTCGAGGACCTAAGTGTGAGGGTATTTATATACATGTGAATTATGGATCGGGCTGCACGCCTATATATATATATATATATATATATATATATATATATATATATATATATATGTATGTATGTATGTATTGGATCGGGCTGCGCGCCGCAGCGATATGACGCTTGGGCTTTAGGAGCCCCTCCGGAGTCTGTACACCCCCAGTGAGCGTAGTCGACTATAAATATATATGGATCGGGTTGCACGCCGCAACGGTTATTATGATTTCTATTATTATGAGATGTTGTGAGACTAAATGACGAGGGTTAAGTCACGAGTGACTGAGAGGCTGCCTGAGAAGCCGTATTTCGAGTGATCCCATGCTCGAGGGGCGCATTTATGATGTTTTCACTAATTTCACTCTGTTTTCAAATAAGCCTCTGTTGACCATGTTGTTAAGTATCTGATTTCAAATGTCTTAAACTGGAAGAGCTGATTCTTCGACGAAACTGGCTTTAAATTGTAAAGTGATTTGTTATCCTGTGATTTTCAGTTATATGCCTTTGAACTGCTCGTCACTGCTTTCAGTACTTATTTACTTTAGTTACTTACTGAGTTGGCGTACTCACATTAATCCCTGCACCTTGTGTGCAGATCGAGGTGATCGAGCGGCTGAGTGAAGGTTTTTTAGCTGATCCAGTTTGTTAACAGAGAATTTTCAGGTAGCTGCATGGCATCCGCAGCCCTGTTTCTCCCTTCTATCTTGTTATCTTTTCCGCATTTACTAGACTATCGATGTAGTAGATGTTCAGACTTGTATTCGAGGCTCTAAACTCGTGACACCAAATTTGCGGGGTCGTGTAGTTCACGTTTTATTGACTTCTGCATATTTATCTGTTGTTTTAAACGCTTATTGTGATAAGTATGGTATTTAGACCTCCGTACAAATGGATAAATGTTTAAGAAAAAGAGTTGTGGGTAATTGTTCAGTCGGCTTGCCTAGTAATGTGATAGGCGCCATCACAATCGGTATTTGGGGTCGTGACATGGACGTCCGCAGCCGCGGTCCGGGCACGGTACTTTCCTAGTGTACTGCCTTAGTTTGCGTCAGGTCCGCGGTCGTGGTTTCGACCCCGTTTTTCTCCCTATTCCATTTGGAATTTTGAAAAATGTAAAATATGAAAGTTGTAGACCTTTGAGTCAAATTTCCAACCATATATTGTGAATCCCAAATGGAGTTTTGAGAGTAAAGTTATGTGCATTTTACTAGACAGTGTGCAATATGCCTACTCCATTCTTTGTTTTGTTACTCTATCATCCGTTGATCCCCGAATACGATCCCGACTTACTTTCTTGGTCTTTTACTCAAAGTTCAAATCTTCAAATCACTTGAATTCATTCCATAACATCTACATAGCTCGGAATCACCCCTACAAGGCATAAAACACACAATTAGTACAAGACACTAGCGATTAAAGCTCAAACTCAACTAAAGTGCAGTAAATTTGAGTGTAATAAGCGACTAAAATACGTAATTATAGCCTATCATCAAGTATCATGCTGGAATTCCTATTTGGATGATTCTATGGCAACCCAGTCGATTATCCTACTGCCCTCTCTGCTTTGCTAGGTTTTCAAGATACCAAAAAATGCAAAACTTGATTTTACAATCAAATACATAGATACAACAACAAAGTATGCAGAAGAAATCAAATCAAGCATTAGCACAAAAAATTAAAGGGGAAAAAGCAAAATAGAAAAAGGAGGACAAAAATAACAATAAAAAAAAGAAATAATTTCAAAATCGAATCGAAGAGGAAGACGCAGAAGAAGATAGCGCTGGTACTTTTGGGACTCTCTGATCGGATTGAAGAAGAAAACATGGAAGACGAAGAGCTTATGGAAATAAAGCAGATGAAAGAACTCTGCAGAGCAATAAAAATAGGAGTAAAAGACACGTATACGCCGATGATCTAATATGCTTCTGAATACAAACACGTAAGCAGCTAATAGACGAAATGACTAAAACCGCTTGAACCTAGATTTTAATTCCTGTAAGCAGCCACGTCAAAACGGTAGCTTTTCTAATATATAGTATCAAGTCTTCATCCATATGTGTATTATTTCCGGTTATATTCTTTTCTTGTGAATTCTAACGATTAAAAAGCTATTTTGGTTGTGATAACCCGAAAGGTCATCACTTGTTTTAAAAACAAATTCTGTGTTCCGAGGCCTTGAAAACCTCTTTCTTCATCACCTCGATTTGTGGGCACAGTCCGGGCGCGTAGCCGGAAAGCCAATATGTGAAAATTTGTGGAAAATGATGAATTTTGACCTTAAAATGAATTTAAGTTGACATCGGTCAATATTTTGGGTAAACGGACCCGAACCCGTGATTTGACGGTCCCAAAGGATCCGTGCAAAAATATGGGACTTGGGCGTATGCCCGCAATCGAATTCCGAGGTTCCCAAGCCCAAGAAATGAATTTTTAAAGAAAATTATTTTCTGGAATATTTATGAGTTTTTAGATATGAAATGTGTTTAAAACTTAATGGTATCGGGCTTTGTTCCAGAGCCCGGTACAGGTCTTATATGTGAATTAAGATGAGTCTGTGAAATTTGGTAAGAAACGGAAGTTGTTCGAGGTGACTCGGACCCGTAGTAAATTGATACTTTGAAAGTTTGAGATTTTTCTTAGATTCCTAAGTTAAATACGTTGTTTAAGAGGTTATTTTGGTGATTTGATCGCACGGATATGTTCATAGGATGTTTTCGAGTTAGTATGCATGTTTTGTTTGGAGCCCCGAGGGCTCGGGTGAGTATCGGATGGGTTTCGGATGGTTTTGAACTTAGGAAAAGTTGCAGGTTTTTGCTGTCTCAGTGAACAGAGATTTTGTTCTTCGCGTTCGCGTGGTTCCACTCGCGAACACGTAAGGCAATTTCCTCAGGTGCCAGTTTGCTCTTCGCGAACGTGGAGCTTGGGACGCGAACGCGAGGCTGTAGGGGAAGTACCCTTCACGAACACGTCCAGGCACTCGCGAACGCATAAGGTTAAAGGTCTGGGGGGAGGGGTTTCACATTTGTTCTATGCGAATGCGGCCCTCTTACCGCGAACGCGAAGGCTCTAGGAGCTGAAGCTCCACCAATGCGAGCCATCAATCACGAATGCGATGGTTAGCTGGGCCTGACCCATCGCCAATGCGACAGGCCTATCGCGAACGCGATGAAGGCCTGCCCAGTGATTTTTAAACAGTAACAGAACATACGGGATTCAACAAAAATTCCATAATTTCTTCTTCCAAAGTCCAAATTGGGTGATTTTTGAAAGAGAGCTTCACCACAAATCCATAGGTATGTAATCTTAGACTCATTTTCTTCAATTTCTCTTAACACCCATTGGATTTCTAGGCCTAAATCATGTTCTTAAGGGTAGAAAATTTGGGATTTGGGTAGAGTTAGGGCTTTTTCTATAATTGGTATTTAGACCTCGTTTTGGGGTTGGATTTTAGAAATAATTACATATTCGGGCTCGTGGGTGAATGGGTGATCGGGTTTTGGTCCGAACCTCGTATTTTGACCAAGTGGGCCAGGGGTCGATTTTTGACCTTTTGGGAAGAATGATAGAAAATCTATAATTGAGCATTCGAATTGGATTGTTTAGAGTTTATTGATGTTATTAAGTCGAATATGTCTAGATACAACTGATTTGGAGCCAAATTCAAAATTAAAAGCGGTGTTTGAGGCTTGAGTTGGCCGTGGAAGTTCGAGTTAAGTGTTTGGTCTAACCTTAGCTTGAGGGATTAGGAGTTGTGTCCTATTTTCTACATGTTACCTGTTGAGTACGACTTATAGGCATGGTGACGAGTATCTATACGTTGGTGTCAAGCATGACCGTGAGTCTTAAATTAAAATTGTTGTGATCTTAGCAAATGTTACGAATGCCTAAATTGTTGATTCTCTGTGTTGAGCAACAACAACAACAACAACAACAACAACAACAACAACAATAGCCAGTGTGGTCCCACAAGTGGGGTCTGGGGAGGGTAGGATGTACACAGCCTTACCCCTACCCTGGAAGGACAGAGAGACTATTTCCGATAGACCCTCGGCTAATGAAGGTGAGAGAAGCCCTGGTAGCAAGTAATAGCAAAACAATAATTAGAAAACTAAATGGGAGATAGCAACATATAATATGAAAGGGGTACTGATAACAAGTAGCAGCAAGATAACATATTTAGAAAACTAATTCCAAGGCAGCAGACGAGAATATGAACGAAGTAATGCTAGAAAACTACGGATCTTTGTTGAGTAAGGACTATGATTATACTCGTGGAAATTACTTATGATTGGGTACTAATACTACTGTGGAAGTTAGACGTTGGAATAGGTTTGGTTATAGCTGACTTTCCCTTGCCGAGACGTAGTTAATTATTCTGTCGATTCCATTGCCGGGATAGTCTGATCTCTTTATTGATCCCTTGCCGGGACTCTCCTTGTGATTGATGAACTGTACATGTGGATCGATTTGTACGCCGCAACAATATTATGTATATGGATCAGGTTGCACGCTGCAACAATAATATAATTGGATCGGGTTGCACGCTGCAACAGTGATAATTGATATGGATTGGGTTGCACACCGCAGCAGCATTTTTGTTATATTGGATCGGGTTACGCGCCACAACAGTAGATGATAAAAGTGTTTATCGGTTGATTGCATTTTCCTTATTCTTTTGCTGTGTATTCTAAATTGCCTTTATGCTTTCTCTTGGACTACTATCGACGAGTGATATTTCCCTGCAGCATGTCCCCCTCCCACCTTTAATTATTTATTTCGTTTATTTTCCACTGTATATTATACAACTGCACAGGTTTATCTGGTGGTCTGGTCCTAGCCTCGTCACTACTTCGTCGGGGTTAGGCCAGACACTTACCAGCATATGGGGTCGGTTGTGCTGATACTACACTCTGCACTATGTGCAGATCCCGAAGCGGCAACTTTTGGACCATAGCTTTAGGTGGCTGCCTTCAGTCCAGTCAGAGATCCTGAGGTAATCCTGTAGGCGTCCACAGGCCCCAGCGTTCTCTTCTATCTTTATATTCTGTTTTAGTTTACTTTAGAGACAGATTGTATCTTTCTTTCCAGACAGTTATTTGTAGTATTCGTAGATAGTCCGTGATATTGTGACACCAATTTCGGGTAGAAATGTACTTGATTTTGTCGTACTTGTTTTTAGCTAAGTTATCAGATTATGTCTTCCGCGTGTATTTAATTATTGTTAATATTCCACAATTGATTGCATGATGATTTAAATTGTTAAAAAGGTTTAAATAAAAGAGTTAGCAAATCTATAATACTCGGCTTGCCTATCTTTCACGAGTAGGCGCCATCACGACTCCCGAGGGCGGGAAATTCGGGTCGTGACAAGTTGGTATCAGAGCTCTAGGTTACATAGTTCTAACAATTCACGGACAAGCTTAGTAGAGTCTGAGGGATCGGTATGGAGACATTTGTATTTATCCCCTCGAGGCTACGGAGTTAGGAAAAACTTCACATTTATTCTTTCGTGTCGTGCGGTTTGGTTTCGCAATGCTAATTGAATTTATACTCTGTTCTTTCACAGATGGAGAGAACATGCGCTTCCTCATCCACCGATCAGCAGCCGGAGCCCCCAGCAGCAGCTCCCACGAGGGGCAGAGGGCGAGGCCGAGGCCGAGGCCGTGCTAGAGGCCGAGGTACGGACAGAGCTCAGCCCAGAGTAGCAACACCAGCGGCGGAGCCTCATGTAGACTTTGATGATGAAGTTCCGGCCCAGACAGTTTCAGTGGGCCCAGCTAAGGTCCAGAGGTGTTTATTGCTATACTAGTACTCAAGGATGCTCTGGTCCGTCTAGTGGGCCTTATGGAGAGTGTCACCCGGGCAGGCTTGCTTCCTGTAGCACCAGTCGTCTCTCAGGCTGGAGAAGGAGCCCAGACTCCTGCTACTCGCACTCCGGAGCAGATGGCTCCCCACTTTCAGACTCTAGTGGCTCAGCCAATCGGAGCAGTTTAGCCGGGTGTGGTAGCTCAGACCGGTGATGGAGCAACTATGTATGCAGATGCTTTGTGGAGATTGGACAGGTTCACCAAGCTCTTCACTACTACTTTCAGTGGTGCATCTATTGAGGATCCCCAGGATTATCAAGACAGCTGCCATGAGGTTCTCGAGAACATGGGTATAGTGGAGACCAATGGGGTCGACTTTGCTACTTTTCGCTTGTCTGGATCCGCCAAGACTTGGTGGAGAGATTATTGTTTTGCTAGGCCATCTGGATCACCAGCTTTGACTTGGGAGCAAGTTTCTCCCTATCACTCAACGAGAGATCTACCGGAGGCATTTTGAGTGTCTCCAACAGGGTTCTATGACCATTACTTAGTATGAGACTAGATTCATCGACTTGGCTCGTCATGCTCTTATCATGCTTCCCACCGAAAGAGAGAGGGTGAGGAGATTCATTGAGGGACTTATTTAGCCGATTCGCCTTCAGATGGCTAAGGAGACAGGGAGTGATATTTCTTTTCAGGAGGCGGCCAATGTGGCCAAAAGAGTGGAGATGGTTCTGTCGCAGGGAGGTGGTCAGGGGTCTGACAAGAGGCCTCGTCATTCAGGTAGATTCAGTGGTACCTCGTTTGGAGGCAAAGATTCATATGGTAGAGGCCACTCTCCTAGGCCTTTTCAGTCGGCACTTTAGGTTTCTCACGGTGCATCAGGTGGCCGTGGTTCTCATATGCAATATTCTGATCAGCAGCCCTATAGTGCACCACCAGCTCCTATCAATGTGCCGCCGCTCTAGAGTTTTTAGGGTGGTCATTCAGGTCGCCAGGGTCAGTCTCAGTTTCCTTAGCCACAGCACTCAGGTGGATGCTTTGAGTGTGGTGAGTATGGTCATATCCGGATGGCTTGTCCGAGATTGGTGGGTACTCAGTCGCAGCAGCAGGGTTCCCGTGATATGGTTCAGGCACCAGGTGTTCCACCGCCTGCTCTGCCAGCTAGGGGTGGGGGTAGAGGTTCTAGAGGTGGAGGTAGAGGTATTAGAGGTGGAGGTCAGGCAGCTAGAGGTGGAGGCTAGCCAGCAGCAGGCCGTCCCAGAGATGTAGTTCAGGGTGGTGGGGACCAGCCCTGATGTTATGCTCTTCCAGCCAAGCCTGAGGGTGAGGCTTCCGATGCAGTTATCACGGGTACTGTTCTGGTTTGTAGTAGAGATGCTTCAGTCCTATTTGATCCAGGGTTTACATACTCCTATGTGTCATCTTATTTTGCACCGTATCTGGTGATGCCAAGTGATTCCTTGAGTGCCCCTGTATATGTGTCTACACCGGTGGGTGATTCTATTGTGGTAGATCGAGTCCATCGTTCGTGTATAGTTTTGATTGGGGGTCTTGAGATTCGTGTAGATTTGATACTTCTGGACATGGTCGATTTTGATGTCATACTAGGGATGGACTGGTTATCACCTTACCACGCTATCTTGGACTGTCATGCCAAGACCGTGACCTTAGCCTTGCTGGGTTTGCCTCATTTAGAGTGGAGAGGGACTCCTGGTCATTCTACCCGTAGTGTTATCTCATATGTGAAGGCTCGGCATATGGTCGAAAAGGGGTGCGTGGCCTATTTGGCATATGTTCGTGATTCTAGCGCCGAAGTTCCTTCTATTGATTCTGTGACGGTTGTTCATGAGTTCCTCGAGGTATTTCCTTCAGACCTGTCGGGTATACCACCCGACAAGGATATTGACTTCTACAATGATTTGGCTCCGGGCACTCAGCCCATTTCTATTCTACCATATCGTATGGCCCCGCCTGAGTTGAAAGAGTTGAAGGAGCAGTTGCAAGACTTGCTTGAAAAAGGCTTCATTAGAACTAGTGTCCTCGCCTTGGGGTGCGCCTGTGTTGTTTGTTAAGAAGAAGGACGGATCGATGAGAATGTGCATTGATTACCGGCAATTGAACAAGGTTACAATCAAGAATAAGTATCCATTGCCGAGGATTGATGATTTGTTTGATTAGCTTTAGGGTGCCAAGGTATTTTCGAAGATTGACTTGAGATCTGGCTACCAACAGTTGAGGATTAGCGCATCCGTTGTCCCTAAGATAGCTTTCTGCACTAGGTATGGGCATTATGAGTTCTTGGTGATGTCATTCGGGCTGACAAATGCCCCAGCAGCTTTTATGGATTTGATGAACCTAGTGTTCAGGCCTTACTTGGATTCGTTCGTGATAGTCTTCATTGATGATATTTTGATCTATTCCCGCAGCCGAGAAGAGCACGAGCAACATCTTAGAGTGGTTCTTCAGACTCTGAGGGACAGTCAGCTGTATGCCAAGTTTTCGAAGTGTGAGTTCTGGTTGAGTTCAATTGCATTCTTGGGTCATGTTGTATCAACAAAAGGTATTCAGGTTGATCTGAAGAAGATAGAGGCAGTCAAGAGCTGGCCTAGACCAGCATCAGCTACAGAGATACGGAGTTTCTTGGGATTGATAGGCTATTATCGTTGGTTTGTGGAGGGGTTTCCGTATATTGCATCCCCGATGACTAGGTTGACCTAGAAGGGTGCCCAGTTCAGGTGGTCAGACGAGTGTGAGGCGAGCTTTCAGAAGCTCAATACAGCTTTGACTATGGCACCAGTGTTGGTTTTGCCCACAGGTTCAGGGCTATATACAGTTTATTGTGATGCATCTCGTATTGGACTTGGTGCGGTGTTGATGCATGATAGAAAGGTCATTGTCTATGCTTCGCGGCAGTTGAAGATTCATGAGAAGAACTATCCGGTCCATGATTTGGAGTTAGCATCCATTGTTCATGCGTTGAAGATCTAGAGGCATTATCTGTAGGGCATGGCGTGTGAGGTGTTCATGGACCACAAGAGTTTGCAGTATTTGTTCAAGCAAAAAGAGCTAAATTAGAGGCAGAGAAGGTGGTTGGAGCTGTTGAGAGACTGTGATATCACCATCTTATATCATCCAGGGAAGGCCAATGTGGTGGCCGATGCTTTGAGTACGAAGTCAACCAGTATGGGCAGTCTTGCTTATATTCCGGTCGGTGAGAGGTCGCTTGCTTTGGCTGTTCAGGCCTTGGCCAATCAGCTCGTGAGGTTTGATGTTTCTGAGCACAGGTGCGTGTTAGCTTGCACAGTCGCTTGTTCTTGTTTATTGGATCGTATCCGAGATCAGCAGTATGATGATCCCCATTTGTGTGTCCTTAGAGAATCGGTGCAGCACGGAGGTGGCAAGGAGGTTACCTTAGGAGATGATGGAGTTCTAAGAATGCAGGGTCGAGTTTGTGTGCCTAATGTGGATGGACTCCGAGAGTTGATTTTAGAGGAGGCCCATAGTTCTCGGTACTCTATTCACCCGGGCGTCGCTAAGATATATCAGGATTTGTGGCAGCATTATTGGTGGCGGAGGATGAATAAGGACATTGTTGCTTATATGGCTCAGTGTTTGAACTGTCAGTAGTTTAAGCACGAGCATCAGAGGCCCGGTGGGTTGTTCCAGAAGATTGAGATTCCTGAGTGGAAGTGGGAGCGTGTTACTATAGACTTCGTTGTTGGACTACCACGGACTCAGAGGAAGTTCGATGCAGTGTGGGTTATTGATGATAGGCTGACCAAGTCAGCACATTTCATTCCTATGGCAGTCTCCTATTCTTCCGAGAGGTTAGATGAAATCTATATCTGGGAGATTGTTCGTCTTCATGGTGTGCCCGTGTCTATCATTTCAGATCGAGGCACGCAGTTCACCTCGCATTTTTGGAGAGCAGTTCAGTAAGAGTTGGGCACACGGGTTGAGTTGAGCACAGCGTTTCACACTCAGACTGACGGGCAGTTCGAGCGGACTATTCAAATTTTTGAGGATATGCTCCGAGCTTGTGTTATTGACTTTGGAGGCTCGTGGGATCAATTTTTGCCTTTAACAGAGTTTGCCTACAACAACAGCTACCAGTCGAGTATTTAGATGGCTCCTTATGAGGCTTTGTACGCTAGGAGGTGTCGGTCGTCGGTTGGATGGTTCGAGCCAGGGGAGGCTCGATTGTTGGGTACGGATCTAGTACAGGATGCCTTGACCAAGGTCAGGATTATTCAGGATAGGCTTCACACAGCTCAGTCCAGGCAAAAGAGTTATGCCGACCGCAAGGTTGGAGATTTGGCTTTCATGGTCGGCGAGGGGGTATTGCTTCGAGTGTCGCCTACGAAGGGCGTGATGAGATTTGGGAAGAAGGGCAAGTTTAGCCCTAGGTTGATTGGCCCGTTTGAGATTCTTGGTAGAGTGGGATAGGTGTCTTACAGACTTGCGTTGCCGCGGAGCTTATCAGCCGTATATCCAGTGTTTCATGTGTCCATGCTTCGGAAGTATCACGGCGATCCATCCCACGTGTTAGATTTCAGCATTGTCTGGTTGGACAAAGACTTGTCTCATAAGGAGGAGCTGGTAGCTATTCTAGACCGGCAGGTTCGTCAGTTGAGATAAAAGAGTTTTCCTTCTGTTCGTGTTCAGTGGAGAGGTCAGCTTGCTGTGGCATCGACCTGGCAGTTCGAGTTCGAAATGTGGAGCCGTTATCCCCATCTTTTCCCCGACTCAGGTATTTTCTTCTTCTGTCCGTTCGAGGACGAACGGTTGTTATAGAGGTGAAGAATGTGATGACCCAAAAGGTCATCACTTGTTTTAAAAACAAATTTTGTGTTCCAGGGCCTTAAAAACCTCTTTTTGCATCACCTCAATTTGCGTGCGCAGTCCGGGCGCATAGCCAAAAAGCCAATCTGTGAAAATCTGTGAAAAAGGATGAATTTTGACCTTAAAATGAATTTAAGCTGACTCCGGTCAACATTTTGGTTAAATGGACCCGGACCTGTGATTTGACGGTCCCAGAGGGTCCGTGGAAAAATATGGGACTTGGGCGTATGCCCGAAATCGAATTCCGAGGTCCCAAGCCCGAGAAATGAATTTTTAAAGAAAATTATTTTCTGGAATATTTATGAGTTTTGGAAATGAAATGTGTTTAAAACTTGATGGTATAGGGCCCATATTTTGGTTTCGGAGCCAGTACAGGTCTTATATGTGAATTAAGATGAGTCTGTGAAATTTGGTAAGAAACGGAAGTCGTTTGAGGTGATTCGGACCCGTAGTTGTGAAAATTGATACTTTGAAAGTTTTGAATTTTTCTTAGATTCCTATGTTTAATGCGTTGTTTAAGAAGTTATTTTGGCGATTTGATCGCACTGATAAGTTCATAGGATGTTTTCGAGTTAGTATGCATGTTTGGTTTGGAGCCCCGAAGGCTCGGGTGAGTTTCAGATGGGTTTCGGAAGGTTTTGAACTTAGGAAAAGCTGCAGGTTTTCGCTGTCTCACTGCACAAAGTTTTTGTTCTTCGCGTTCGCATGGTTCCACTCATGCGTATGGCAATTTCCTCAGGTGCTAGTTTGCTCTTCGCGAACGCGGATCTTGGGGCGAAACGCGAGGCTGTGGGAGGAGTACCCTTCGCGAACGCGTCCAGGCACTCGCGAACGCATAAGGTTAAAGGCCTGGGGGGAGGGGTTTCACATTTGTTCTACGCGAACGCAGCCCTCTTACCGCGAACGCGAAGGCTCTAGGAGCTGAAGCTCCGCGAACGCGAACCATCAATCACGAACACGATGGTCAGCTGGGCCTGACCCATTGCGAACGTGACAGGCCTATCGTGTACGTGATGAAGGCCTGCCCAGTGATTTTTAAACAGTAACAAAACATACGTGATTCAACAAAACTTTCATAACTTCTTCTTCCAAACTCCAAATTGGGCGATTTTTGAAAGAGAGCTTCACCACGAATCCATAGGTATGTAATCTTAGACTCATTTTCTTCAATTTCCACTAACACCCATTAGATTTCTAGGCCTAAATAATGTTCTTAAGGGTAGAAAATTAGGAATTTGGGGTCGGATTTTGGAACTAATTACATACTCGGGCTCGTGGGTGAATGGGTGATCGGGTTTTGGTCCGAACCTCGTATTTTGACCAAGCGGGCCCGGGGTCAATTTTTGACTTTTTGGGAAGAATGATAGGAAATCTATAATTGAGCACTAGAATTGGATTGTTTAGCATTTATTGATGTTATTAAGTAGAATATTTCTAGATACAATTGATTTGGAGCCAAATTTAAAAGGAAAACCGGTGTTTGAGGCTTGAGTTGGCCGTGGAAGTTCGAGGTAAGTGTTTGGTCTAACCTTATCTTGAGGGATTAGGAGTTGTGTCCTATTTGCTACATGTTACTTGTTGAGTACGACGTATAGGCATGGTGACGAGTATCTATACGTTGGTGTCAAGCATGACCGTGACTCTTATATTAAAATTGTTGTGATCTTAGCAAATGTTACAAATGCCTAAGTTGTTGATTCTTTGTGTTGAGTAAGGATTATGATTATACTCGTGGAAATTACTAATGATTGGGTACTAATACTAGTGAGAAAGTTGTTGGAACAAGTTTGGTTATAGCTGACTTTCTCTTGCGGGGACGTAGTTAATTATTCTGTCGATTCCGTTGCCAGGATAGTGTGATCTCTTTATTGATCCCTTGCTGGGACTCTCCTTGTGATTGATGAACTGTATATGTGGATCGGGTTGCACGCCGCAATAATATTATGCATATGGATCGGGTTGCATGCCGCAACAATATTATAATTGGATCGGGTTGCACGCCTGTCACGACCGGATTTCCCACCCTCGAGAGTCGTGATGGCGCCTACTCGTGGAAGCTAGGCAAGCTGCGAAATATAGAAATCACTAACTCTTCTATTTTAACCCTTTTTAACAACTTAGATTAACAGGTAATCAACATTGAATATTAGCGATAAACAGAACAAGCGGAAGACTTACACAGATACAAATAACCAAAGCCAATACTACAATGCCAATATACTCCTCTACCCGAAATCTGGTGTCACAATATCATGGACTGTCTATGAGTACTACATACAAGAGTCTGAAAAAGGAAATACAGTCTGTCTCAGAAATAAGTGAAAACAGATCACATAATAAGATAGAAGAGACCGCCGGGCCTGCGGTCGCATGCAGGACTACCTCGCGATCTCTAGCTGGACTGAAGGCAGCCTCCCCAGGTGCTACTGTCCAAAAGTTGCTCCGGGATCTGCACATAGTGCAGAGTGTAGCATCACCACAACCGACCCCATGTGCTGGTAAGTGTCTGGCCTAACCCCGGCGAAGTAGTGACGAGGCTAAGACCAGACTCCAGATAAACCTGTGCATTTATATAATATACGGCGGAAAACAAAACCGGAATAAACAAATACAGATAGGAGGGGGGTACATGTTGCGAGGAAATATCAAATCCAGTAGTAATTTAAGAGAAATATAAGAGAACAATTTAAGATCTATATCAAAACAATAATAACACAATAGTGGTGCGCAACCTGATCCCTATCATTTATCACTGTTGCGGCGTGCAACCTGATCCTACTGTATCATTGTTGCGGCGTGCAACCCGATCCATTCATATCACTGTTGCGGCGTGCAACCCGATCCATTTATATCATTGTTGTGGCGTGCAACCCGATCCATTATATTATTTTTGCGGCGTGCAACCCGATCCATTATGTTATTGTTACGGCATGCAACCCGATCCAAATATAGCAATGTTGCGGTGCGCAACCCGATCCAAATATACAATCAACAACAATCATAACAAGAGTCCCGACAAGGTATTAATAACGAACTACACTATCTCGGCAAGGGAATCGACAGTATAAATAAATACGTCCCGGCAAGGGAGAAACAGCTATAACCAATCTTGTTCTAACATCTAGCTACCTCAGCTAACACCAATACCCAATCATAAGTAATTTCCACGAGAACGATCTAAAACCTTGCTCAATACCGAGAATCATCAATTTAAGCATCCGTAGTATCATTTAAGCACACAATAAATTGCCATTTAAGAATCACGGTCATGCTCGTTGTCACACCTTCTTTTTCCTACACCTGTGAGGGTGTAAAGGAGTTTCTCTAATTAAAGGACAATCGGAACGGGATTTATTATTGATATTCAGAGTCGCCACTTGGGAGATTAATGGTGTCCCGAGTCACCGGTTGAATCCCGATCCGAGGAAATTATGACTCTGTTAACAGTTCGCGAACCAGAACTCCGAGTAAGGAATTCTTTTAACCCGGGATAAGGTGTTAGGCATTCCCGGATTCCGTGGTTCTAGCAAGGTCGCTCAACTGTTGTATTTTCTTTTATCTGATTTTAAAACATATTCTAACCTATGTGTCGTTTATTTTAACCGCTTTTATTTTATGTCTTTTTAATAAGAATTGCAACGTCGCGAAAATGTATCTCGAACCACGTCACACCAGTGCACCCGTGGCTTTTGACGCATTTCGACTTCGTTGAGATTTAGATTTGGGTCACATAAATGTGCACCCGCATTCAGGAAGGTAATATTATTAAAATACGCGCCTAAAGCAACTACGCTTTTATTATCTTTGGGGAAAACCGTAAAATTCGCTAAACGGTTCACCCGAATTCTAAGTATTTTTTATAGCATTTATTGAGGGCCCCGCAATTTATATTTTTATCTGGCGAGGTTCGTCTCATCATTTATTTAAAGGTCAATCCTAAAACGGCTATGATTTTCTATTGGGCTTCGACTCTATCAATAAAAGAAAAGTCCTATTTAACATTGTTTAAGAATTATTGTACTTGGGTCCATGTGCCCTTCTTGAAAACAGATCCTTATCATGTTGGGCCTCAACCCTCATAAAAAACTATTAATCAGATACGCCCAAAGGGCAGGCCAATTATGGGCCTGGACTGAAAGGGGTAATTGTAGACAGCCGTTTGGGCCTGGCAGTCGAACCCAGTAAGGCACATTCCCTTGACAACTTATGGTTTAACTCAGTCAATAGACGTTCTGAAATTCAAGCCCATTCAGTTGTGAGAATTCAACCTAAACAATCACTAATGACAATTCAATTTAACAAGGGAATTTGTTAATTCAGCTATTTGCACGTTTCCTGATTTTATATGGAAGCTATAGGTGATTACTAAAAAAAAGGATTTGAAACCTGAATCACAGAATCAAATACATTTACAATACACACACTGACTAATAATCTGATTGTATCATTTTTGCATCAACATGCTGAAACTTAGAAACTACTTGACTACAATGAGATTTAAACAATCAACTCCAACTTTGTTAAATCTATTTGTACTACATTTGTTATACTAAAGTGTGAAATAGTCCAAACCATCCGAAATAGTCCAAAATAACAGTTCAGTCTTAGTTACAAACCATGATCTACTAAAATTCATGAGATTACATGAGATATAACACAAAATTATCAGGAACTATGCTGCATTTCACTCATCTCCACAAACTCGTAAGCTACATTGAAGCAGTTTCAAAATGTGTACCTGAGAATTGAATCACAACAGAAGAATAGGAGATCAGCAACAGAATAATAGGCAGCAGCACACTGATGCTTAGCACAGCTCAGAAAATACACCAGCAGTCCAGAAATGATTTCAAAAACCAGCAGATTCAAGAACAATTTCGAAAACCAGCTTGAACACACCCACAAAAACTCAAAATCAATTTGAATAAACCCAAAACCACTCGAAAAACCAATCAGTAAACCTCAGAGGAACCTCAGCAATCAGCAGAGCAGAGAGTTGATCAAAATTAACCAAAGATCAATGTAACAGTGCTTATTTTTTTTATTTTTTTTTTTGCATTTTTTTTATTTTGTTTTAACTAAGAACTAAAAGAAGATTTTGATCTCAGATTTGAATTCTCAGATCTGAAACTTGAAGAGTGGTTTTTTGGGGGAAATTTTTGGGGTTCCTAAACTTGTTATACAAGGCAAATGAATGCTTATTTATAGGCAAACTTAGGGTCTAATTTCAGATTTTCACTTTTCCCATTAGTCCCTATTTTAATTCTATTTTTACCCCTTATTTTCTTACTTGTTACACAAGTAACTACACCTATTTTGTTGAAATCTGTACTACAGCCCATTCTAGAAGGGTTCTAAACCCATTACAATTCCTATACTACCCTTACATCAATTCAGAAATTACCAAATCTGATTAAACTACCCTTTTCCATGCCCAGAATACCCTTTAACTATACTGTAATTACTATTAGCCTATTTCATATGCCCAAACACCCCTGAATTACTAACCTTGACTAACATCTACCAGCTATAACCATGTTAACCCAAAGTGAACTTAATGACTAATTGAGACTAATCAATGAAACTCAAACTATAACTTTTGACAGACAATCAGAATTAAACCAATTAAACTAACAACCATGTTTATTTAGTCAAACCCAGCATCCAATTTTAGTTATGCATCAACAGCTACTGATCAACTACTTGAACAAATATGGATCCAAAACACCAAATCAGACTATCAGCATCAAATTGTTATTATCAGAAGAAGAGCAAACATATCAACTTGAATCAAAACTAATCAGAAAATCCAATTAACTATCAGTTGGTTGCCTTAAACGGACATTTGAACACTTAAACTGGCAAAGGTAAGATAAAATTCAAATAAGAATTAACAAAACTAAAACTCTAACTAATCACAGAAAACAACACAAAATTGACTAACAACTAACAAAACCAGAAACTCATGAGAACAAAGAAAAGAAATAATAAACCGAGAAGAGAAACTTACTGATTTTGGACTCTACAAGAACTACCCTTCGAAATTGGTTTCCAATCAATATTATATGTCTATTCTGTCAAGAATAGGCCTATAATATTAACTAGAACTCAATCGCCTTTGAAAATTCCCAAAAGCCCAGGAACCCTAGATTTAATATTTGTGAATTTGCAATTGGATCTGAAGAAAAGCGGTTTGGGATTTGGGTTGGGGAAGATGAAGAGAGTATAGGGTATGAGTTTGAAGTGATTTGGGGCGGCGCCGCCATCGGAGGAACTTGTGGCGGCGCTAGGGTTTTGCAGATTCGAGGAACTCCGGTGCGATTTGAGGAGGATTAATTTACGGATTGGTTGATGGAGGAGGATGGAGGGGTTTTGGTGGTGTAAATTTGGACCGATTTTTGGCGATGTCGCCGCCGCGGACGGCGGAGACGGCGACAATACTTTCAGTTATTCAACGGCCTCCAGTGGGATTCGAAAATAGGATAAATGGCATATTCGTGACGAGGACATCAAGGCGGTATAGGGGTGTGAATCTGGGAGCCATCGGAGAAAGTGACATTTTCTCCGGCGGCGGCGTTGGTGGCGTTACAGGGGTGAGTACGAGGAAGAAGCAGATGTCTCTAGGGTTAGGATTATTTTCAGACCATTTTAACTAATAATGAGATGGCACCAGGGCCGTTAGATTAAAGGGGATGAAGGGCCAGGATTGATCAACGCCAAAACGGCATCGTTTCGGGGAGTCGTTGAACCGGACTGGGTCAGGGAAATGGGTTGGGCTGGGTCCGTTTGATTTTTATTTGGGCTGAGGTTTGGTTAAATTGAAATGAGCCCAATTTTGGTGTCTTATTAAGACCACCCTTTTGTAATTTTTCTTTTGTTTCCTCTTTTTTATTCTTTTATTTTATTCTTTGTATTTCAATTTGTATTTTTATATTTTCTGATTTTGTTAAAATGCTAAACTAAAACTTAAAACCAAATTAAAATTAGATTTCCTAATTTCCATACACTAATTCCTAATTTAAATGCCATCTAAGACACTAAAATGCAAAAAGGACCACTTTTGTTATTTTCTTTGTAGTTTATTCTAAAACAACTTAATTACTAATCTAAAATGTGAAATTAAATTTTAAATGCAAATGCCAAGTATTTTTTTTGTATTTTTTCACCAATTAAAATGCACAAATAAAGTGCAAACAATTAACACAAAATTCACAAAGTTGCAAAAATAATGAAAGAGATCATTTGTTTGAATTTTGGGAATAATTTTCACATAGGGCAAAAATCACGTGCTCACAGCTGCCCCTCTTTGCTCGGGAACATGAAGAGTTTCCGTGCAAAGATAAGTGAGCGAAAACGAGCGATTTTTGCCATTTTGAATATTCCGTGTGAAGCATTTTTGAAAACCGTCTGACCGAACCCTGCTTCAAAGGTTGCCTTCATATCCTTGGCTGTAAAGGAATCAGGTCAGTGTAGTTCTGGAATGTCTGGTAGCTGGGACTACCAAGAGCGGCGACTTTCTGTTGTTGCTGTTGCTACTGCTCGCTGACCTCTTTATTACACCGTGTTAAAATAAAAAGAAGCTAGCCTAAGCTATGATCTACGAATTACAAAAGGGTCCTATCTATGTCTTCTAACTTGTTCTTGTGTTGCCTTGAACTTGTATCTTGTAATGTTCCGATGGTATTCCTGTTGTTGTTTTGCATTGTGATTGCGAAATTGCTGCCATTTCCTCCGAATGATGCTTGATTGTTACCACTTGAAACATGTGTCCGTTTTCCAGGTGGGCTCCTGACTGCAGACGCTTAAAAAGTATTCCCTTGTTCTCCAGGCGGGCTCCTGATTGCTGAAATTTGAAATATTCCCTTGTTCTCCCGGTGGGCTCCTGATTACTGAAGCTTGAAAAGTATTCCCTTGTTCTCCAGGTGGGCTCCTGACTGCAACAAAATAAACAACAAAGAAAATTTCTGCCCCAGTTTGGTAACTGGATACAGCATGTTATCAAATATTAAAAATTAAAAGCTAAAATTGAATTGCACTTCCCTTGTTCTCCAGGTGGGCGCCTGACTGCTGAAGCTTGGAAAGTATTCCCTTGTTCTCCAGGTGGGCGCCTGACTGCAACAAAACAAACAAAGAAAATTTCTACCCCGGTTTGCACTAGGAAGATTTGGGAGTTGTTAGCAAAATATAGATCACCTAAGCTATTGATGCAATGATAAGAGTAAAACAAAAGACTTGATTGGAATGCACGATCCTGTGAGTAAAACCAAGGACATTTGACTAGCAAATTCATCAGACTAGGCCTTCTATCTTAGGAGAAAGATTCCTCAGACTAAGATTTTGATCCTAGGAGAAAGCCCACTAGACTAGGTCTTCAATCTTAGGAGAACAATTCATCAGACTAAGATTTTCTATCTTAAGAGAAAAATTCGTCAGACTAAGATTTAGATCCTAGGAGAAGATTCATCAGTTTAGGTCGTTTCATTATCTTAGGAGAAATATTCATCAGACTAAGATTTTGATCCTAGGAGAAAATTCATCAGACTAGGTCCATTTTTGTTATCTTAGGAGTAAAGATTCATCAGA
>NC_031991.1:17762834-17771948 GCF_001879085.1 Nicotiana attenuata | reverse complement strand
GCTCGAAGGATCTTCTTTGCCAATATATATCCACTCATATGAGGTCCGCAAACTCCCGCATGTACCTCAGACATGATAACTGTAGCCTGTTTGGCATCTATGCATCTCAATAACCCAAGATCTGGAGTTCTCTTGTACAACACTCCTCCACTGAAGAAAAATCCGCTTGCCAAGCGTCGAATTGCTCTCTTTTGATCCCCTGTAGCTTGTGTCGGGTATACTCCCATCCGGAGATATTCTTTTATATCATGGAACCATGGCTCACCATCAAACTCTTCCTCCACCACATTACAATAGGCATGCTGATCTCGAACCTGAATCTGTAACGGATCCACGTAAGCCTTGTCCGGGTGATGCAACATTAATGCCAAAGTGGCCAAAGCGTCGGCAACCTCATTGTGCATCCTTGGAATGTGTTTGAAATCTATTGATTGAAACCGCTGACGAAGTTCATGCAAACACTGCCGGTATGGTATGAGCTTCAAATCTCGTGTTTCCAACTCCCCCTGAATCTGGTGTACGAGAAGGTCCGAGTCACCCATGACCAAGATTTCCTGGACACCCATGTCTATAGCCAACCTCAATCCCAAGATACATGCTTCGTACTCAGCCATGTTGTTGGTGCAATAGAAACGAAGTTGAGCAGTGACGGGGTAATGTTGCCCTGTTTCAGAAATCAGTACAGCTCCTATTCCGACACCCTTGGCATTGGCGGCTCCATCAAAGAAAAGTTTCCATCCAGGATTCTCGACCTGTCTTAATTCTTCAACATGCATTATCTCCTCGTCAGGGAAGTATGTTTTCAAAGGCTTATATTCATCATCAACGGGATTCTCAGCTAGATGATCAGCCAGCGCTTGTGCTTTCATTGCAGTCCGAGTCACGTAGACAATATCAAATTCCGTAAGCTGGATTTGCCATTTCGCTAGCCTCCTTGTGGGCATGGGCTTTTGAAAAATATACTTCAAAGGGTCCAATCGAGAGATAGAGAGGTGGTATATGCTGACAAGTAATGTTTTAACTTTTGCGCTACCCAAGTTAAAGAACAACACGTCCTCTCGAGTTGAGAGTATTTTACCTCATATGATGTGAACTTTTTGCTGAGGTAGTAAATCGCCTGCTCCTTCCTTCCTGTGATGTCATGCTGCCCCAGTACACAACCAAAAGAATTGTCCAACACAGTCAAGTAAAGGATCAAAGGCCTTCCTGGCTCTGGCGGGACCAACACAGGTGGACTAGCCAAATACTTCTTAATCTTGTCAAATGCTGCTTGACATTCGTCTGTCCATCTGACCGCAGCATCTTTCTTTAGCAGCTTGAAAATGGGCTCACAAGTAGTTGTAAGCTGGGCAATGAATCTGCTGATGTAATTCAACCTGCCAAGCAAACCACATCCTTCTTGTTCCTTGGTGGCGGTAGCTCCTGGATGGCTTTAATCTTAGACGGGTCTAATTCAATACCACGCCGACTCACCACAAATCCCAACAACTTCCCCGATGGGACTCCAAATGCACACTTTGCTGGATTAAGCTTGAGGTTGTACCTGCGGAGTCTCTGGAAGAATTTCCTCAAATCCCGAACATGGTCACATTTTTTCCTCGACTTTATGATCACATCGTCCACATAGACCTCAATTTCCTGATGTATCATCTCATGGAACATGGTAGTCATTGCCCTCATATACGTTGCCCCTGCGTTCTTCAAACCAAATGGCATGACCCTGTAACAATAGGTTCCCCATGGCGTGATGAAGGCCGTCTTTTCCGCATCCTCCTCATCCATCAAGATCTGGTGATAGCCCGCATAACAATCCACGAAGGAACCAATCTCATGTTTGGCACAATTGTTAATCAATATATGGATGTTTGGGAGTGGGAAGTTGTCCTTTGGGCTCGCCTTATTGAGATCACGGTAATCAACACATACTCTGGTCTTCCCATCCTTCTTTGGCACTGGCACCACATTAGCTAACCAGGTAGGATACCGAGTAACCCGTATGACCTTCGCCTCAAATTGCTTAGTAACCTCTTCCTTAATTTTCACACTGATATCTGTTTTGAATTTCCTCAACTTCTGCTTGACAGGGGGGTATTCCGGATGAATGGGCAATTTGTGGACTACCAGATCGGTGCTTAGACCCGGCATATCATCATATGACCATGCAAACACATCTTTGTACTCACACAACAATTTGATTATCTCCTCTCTGAGCGGGGCTTCCAAATGGACACTTATTTTTGTTTCTCGAACATTTTCCTGATCCCCTAGATTGATTTCCTCTGTGTCATTCAAGTTAGGCTTGGATTTTTGCTCAAATTGATATAACTCTTTACTGATTTCTTCCAAAGCTTCCTCGTCATTGTATTCACCCTCGCCATCACACTCAATTTCTTGTATTACTATTTCATATGGAATATCAAGACTAGGCCGGAGACTCCTCATGCATGACACATCATTGAAACCAGCATAAAAGGGACTGTACAAGAGAGAAAATAAAATAAAATGAAGGCTATCAGAAGTGAAGAGAAAAGGAAATTGCATTTCATTAAAATTGTAAAAATCACAAAGTTTAACTCATCCAAATGGACGGAACATAGAAATCTGAATTACAACCCTGGAAATAATCCAGAACTAATACTCAAAGGAAAATCCAAAGCTAACTACCACGACTCCTTTCGAGTTGGAAGAGGAGTAGCTTCCCAGTTATTGAGCTTGGCCTGAGACCCCACGAACTGCACATCGACTTTACTTGGACCTTCACCTGGCTCTACCATATTCACTTCATCTAACACCCTTTCAAACTTTTCGATCAACTCTTTGTTAGGTTCTATCACCATAGAATTTGGTAGTGCTGTTGCTGGGCGTTGTTTTGTACCAGGCCGGACGAAGGAACAGGAAAGGCGAGGAATGGGTTTTGGTAGGGTCCACACTCTCTTTTTCAGCGTTTTGGCTCTCCTTATGTCAGCAGCAGTGGGTTTGAAACCTAGCCCGAAAGTGTCCAGATTTCCGGGAAGAGATACTGGCTGTATGATTCCCTGCAATGAAGCGCCCAACCCCTTTCCAGGCAAGAATCCATTCCTTATCATCTCTGAAGCTACCATAACAGATGCAGCAGCTATCTTGGGCATAGGAACACACTCCCCTTCCGAGATTTTATCAACTGACACTGCGTCCATGACTTGGTACACCCACGGGCCTTTGTCATTTTCAACTTCCTCGAAGGATGTAATAGCATTACAAGAATTGTCCTCTCCATGGACCACGATCTCCTGACGATCCCATTCAAATTTAACCATTTGATGCAAAGTAGACGGTAC
The DNA here is from genome assembly GCF_001879085.1 of Nicotiana attenuata. Classification (NCBI taxonomy): domain Eukaryota; kingdom Viridiplantae; phylum Streptophyta; class Magnoliopsida; order Solanales; family Solanaceae; genus Nicotiana; species Nicotiana attenuata. The sequence goes on along the minus strand of NC_031991.1, from coordinate 17,768,631 downwards.
CGCCTTTGCGGCATGAATCCAGGGCCGTCCCAATAAAAGATTGTAGGAAACACTGACATCAAGCACTTGAAACTCCATAGTGAATTCCACAGGTCCTATTGTTAGCTCCAACACAATATCTCCCACTGTGTCTTTCCCTCCGCCGTCAAATCCCCTTACACAGATACTATTTTTATGAATTCTTTCCCTGTCAACTTTCAACTTTTCTAGGGTGGAAAGAGGGCAAATGTTTGCACTAGACCCATTATCGATTAGCACCCGAGTTACCACGGAATCTTCACACTTCACTGTGAGGTAAAGAGCTTTGTTATGTTCAGTTCCTTCCAATGGCAACTCATCATCAGAAAATGTTACCCTGTTCACCTCAAAAATTTTGTTTGCAATCTTCTCAAGATGATTCACGGTGATTTTATCTGGCACATGAGCTTCGTTTAGAATCTTCGTCAACGCCCGGGGTGTTCATCCGAATGGATCAATAAGGACAATAGTGAGATCTGTGCCGGGGTTTTTCTCAATTGTTCCACAATCGAATAGTCCTGAGCCTTCATCTTTTTCAGGAACTCTTCAGCTTCCTCTTCAGTAACAGCTTTCTTTGTCGGTGCCAGATTGTCTTTAGCTGCTTTAACCTTTCTCAATTCTTCAGGGGCAAAGCACCTCCCTAATCTAGTCAACCCATGAGTTTCGCACACTTCTTCTTTAATTTCCTTTCCTTGGTACATCACAGTCACTCTGTCATAGTTCCACGGGACAGCTTTCTCGCTAACCACAGGCAACTGGGTCACTGGTTTAATGATAACTGGCTCTGTTCGAGCGCCTTTTACAACCAACACAGGCTTAACAACTGCTCCTGGTATTGTCACCTTAACAGGCTCTGGTTCTATTATCATCACTGGTTCACTGACTGTCCGGTCCACGGTGACCAGGGCTTTCCTATCAACCAATTTCTCATTTGCTTCAGTTTCACTTGCCTTAATCATCATCACAGTCTGGGACGGCTTCTTGTATTCTCCCTTCTGCACTAACTCGATCATGTGAGCCTCATGATGAATTGGTAGCGGATTCTGCGTGATATTGGGAGTCTCCGGAGCCTGCACCTCAATTCTCCATGTATCAATGAGTTCCTGAATGGCGGTTTTCAGATGCCAACATTTCTCCGTGTCATGTCCAGGCGCTCCAGAGCAATACTCACAGCTTACTGAATGGTCCAGGTTCCTCGGGGGAGGGTTTGGTAATTTGGGTTCGATCGGGTTCAACATGCCTAACTGCCTTAATCTGTGGTACAGGCTGGTATAAGATTCACCCAAGGGAGTAAAAGTCTTCTTCTTTTGCAACCTATCATTTTTAAATGCGGGATTGGGTCGGTAACTGGTTCCAGCGGCATTTCTGTTGGTTCTTGGGGGTGGGTAAGCGTTTTGAGATGGGTAAGTATTTTGGGGAGTGGGTGCGCGCCATTGTGCATGGGTAGGGGGTTGAGGGTATGTCTGGGCATGATGGACGGAGAAATGGGGAGTAGGAGGTGGGTAGTAATGCTGTGGTGGGCCATATGGAGTATGTGGGTAAGCTTGGGGGTGAGGGCGAGGTTGGTGATAATATGGTGACGGACTCCTGGACCAGACCCTTGATTCCACTACTGCCACTTCCTCTTTCTTTTTCTTTCCCAATACTCCTCCGGTGCCGCTTTGAATAGCCTGCGTAGTTGCTTTGAGTGCCGAATAGCTCATAATCTTGTTAGACTTGAGACCCTCTTCCACCATACTTCCCATCTTTACGACCTCATTGAAAGTTTTCCCCACCGCGGACACCAGATGACCATAGTAGGTTGGCTCCAAAGCCTGAAGGAAATAATCAACCATCTCATTCTCTTTCATCGGAGGATCAACTCTTGCTGCCTGTTCTCTCCAACGGAAACTGTACTCTCTAAAGCTTTCTCCGGGCTTCTTCTCGATTTTGGTCAATGACAGCCGGTCCGGGACAATTTCGAGATTGTATTGAAAATGACATGCAAATGCTTGAGCCAGGTCGTCCCAGGTGTACCACCGAGCATGATCTTGTCGTGTGTACCACTCTAACGCTGCTCCACTTAAGCTTTGACTAAAGTAAGCCATTAATAGCTCATCTTTTCCCCCAGCTCCCCTCATCTTACTGCAGAATCCCCTCAGATGTGCTACAGGGTCACCATGTCCATCGTACAAATCAAACTTTGGTAACTTGAACCCTGCTGGCAGCTGGACATCGGGAAACAAGCACAAATCTTTGTAGGCCACACTGACTTGGCCACCCAATCCTTGCATGTTCCTGAAGGATTGCTCCAGGCTTTTTACTTTTCGAAACATCTCTTCCTGTTCCGGGTCCTTAAGCGGCTTATCAGTTTCCACCGGGAGCTCAAAGCGAGGAGTGTAGGAATATGGCTCAGGAGCTTTAAAGGTAGGCTCGGGAGGGTAGTACTGGCTGTCGTGAGTTGGAAACAATGGCTCATTGGAAGATCTCTGCAACGTGGCAGGTGGAGGCGCCACAAATACTGGAGCAATGGGTGGTGGAGGACATGGAATTTGTTTGGGTGGTGGTGGTGGTGTCTGAGAGGTGGTTCCGTAGTACTGCTGGTAAGTAGGGAAAGCGGGAGATGAGTTCACTGTAGGAGGATCTTGGGGTTGAGCTGGTGGTGGGAGGTAATTGGGGTTGGCAGGATAGACTGGTGGTGGATGTCCCTTCGACCAGGCCTGGTACATCTCGGCCATTTGTTGCTTTAGTTTATACATCTCCCTCATTGTGTTAACGTCCACTGCCTCCTCCTCTCTGGATGGGTCGACAATGCTCGCTTCTAAATCCTGATTGGTCATGTTTGACTTGTCCTTGGAACGGGTGTTGTAAGGATGGGTTGCCAGAATGCCAGTCAGCTTAAACACCTATCTGGACTCATCAACAACAACTTGGTTAGCGGTTAGGGCATTAACAAATAGATAACCGCACATTGATGGGTGGATGCACCTAAGCAGTCAAACGTTTCTATTATGCCTCTATTCATTCACATGCGTCATCCCGGCTTTCATTTCTTTTCTTGCCAATTAGTTCCCACTCTTATCTTTTCACTTTGTTTTGCTCTCCCTCTTTTGGTTCTCTTTACTTTGGTTTTTCCCCTGTTTGTATCATTTCTTTCTGGTTTTCCCTTTTATTATTTAGAAATGGTCGAATCCTATGGAGATTGCCTACGTATCAGACCAAGCGTAGTTCGTAAAAAAAAATAAATGCAAAGTAGGAGCATGATATTTTTGGCAATTTCAATTTTATTGATAGCAAACTTTCTATTACAAAGACTCAAAACAACTAACAGACTCTAAGAACTACAAACTCCATCATCCCTATTCTAATTCAAACAAAAATATAGACTCAATCCACTGACTCTGGTAAAAAGAAATACAAACCCAAATGACCTAACTCCGAAAAAAGAAATACAGACTCGGAAGACAAACTTCTTTTTTTTTTTTTAGAAATAGTGCAGACTCAAAGACAATTACGAATACATTAAAGCTCCTGGTGCCCGCGGGACATCATTCGGTCTCGCCGCGGGCCTATATGCAAGTTCCCCTTAAAGTCTGTCTAGGTCGTTCATTATCTGCTTCACAAATGTCATCACTGATGCCAGGAAGGTGGTACGGGTCATGTTCTCGCACATTTGACATTTCCTAGTAATGGAATGAGCAACGGTTAAGATTCTTTGTCCGATTCTTCCTTTCTCTTGAAGCAACCGCCCTATTTGTTGGGCCCTGGCCTCCAAAGTTCGCTCATCCGCTTGGCTTTGTTCCCGGAGTTGTTGCAAGTCCATTTCTAACTGTGCCAATGCCATGTAACAATGTTCTCTTTCGACTTTGAACTCTTTTGCCTGCTTGATCAAACGGTTTTCTGTGGCAATAACCTTTTTCTTTAATCCTGTGACCTCATTGTCATATTCTTCTTTTAACTGTTTAACCATGCGGGCCCGTTCTTCTGCATTTTTAGCCAATTGTTTCCGGACCCCAGCTAATTCCTTTTCTGCCTTGTTGCGGTCAAAACTATAGTCGTTCACCTTTTGCCTTAGATTTGCTATAAGCTTTGCATCTTTGGCACTTCTGACAGGATTATCGGCCTCTAACTTCATTTTCTGGATTTGGGCTCGCAAGGCTTCATTCTCTTTGGCCAAGTGTTTTTTCTCACCTTCATCAGCCGCGGCTTGCAAGCTATTCTCAAATCGGAGGTCCTGGACCTGTTTTTCCAATGCTCCTATGCGGGCCCTATACTCATTTTCTTTAGTTAAGCAATCCCACTGTTCTCGTGCTGATTCAACAAATTCCTGGATGTGAGGTCGTTTGGCCGGTCTTCCGAATGCAACGTCCCTTCTATACCAAGCCTGATAATCAGGCGACACTTCTCCTTGGCTCGATCTCGAACACAAGTGTTTGCCGTCAAATATTGACATTCGCTCCAGACTTGGCGGACCATTGCTTCAGGAAACTGGCCATCAGGGCCAATCTCAACCACTTGCAAACTGAGGTCATCATCCTTGGGTACTATCTGGCATCGCCCCAGCTGCCTCAACACTCGATGCGGTGCGTAAGGCTGAATGCTTCTAAGCCCCATCAGGAGGAAATGTGGTCTGGCTGCCGGCATTTATACGATTTCATTAACGGGTAACCATCCCAGTGTCCACTCTATTTGGCTTGCAGTGAGAGACCGAAAATATGTTGTCCAACCCGTGACTCCTTCTGGCAATTCGGCCCCTTTAATCCTTGTGTAAAACTCTTCTATGCATGTTTTTTCTGGAGACCCGTATCTCAAAAACTGAGGACGATGACACAGATGCTCGATCATCAACATTTGTAACAATAGACTGCAACCCTCGAAGAAAGCTTCCCCGGCCTTGCAAGCTGTAAGAGCACGGAAGATGTCGGCCAATATCATAGGTGCAAGTGTACTTTTGGCTTGAGTAATTAATGTGCTGACGACCCCAGCTATTTTTATGTCAATGTTCCCATCCTTCCTTGGAAATACTAAAAGCCCCAGGAAAGCTACCATGAAGGCGAAACGTCGATGCTCCTCCCACTTCTGGCGGTTTCCTTTGCTACATATCTTACTTTCTGGGTTGTTGAACCCCCCGATATGGCCATATCGATGATATATGAAGCTTAGAGTACAAAAGCCATTTGCCAGATCTGTGTTATGGACGCTTCTGACTATCTTCAAAGAGTCTAGAAATCTGTGCACGGCTACAACTCTGGGGGCAAACAAGTATTTGTGCCTCAACGGAACCTCATCCTTTCCAATGTAGCCAGCTATTTCCTCTAATGTCGGGGTAAGCTCAAAGTCCGAAAAATGGAACACATTATGTGCTGGGTCCCAACATGTAACCAGTGCCCTAATAATATCTCCCTGAGGCACGATATCGAGCAAACCGGTAAGCCCTTTCAAGTGTTTCTTGACTGCATCTTGTCCTTCTCTGCCTAAATCGTTCCACCACAGACGTAACTCCAAAGGGATTTTATGCATGATTGAAAATAATTCATTTTGAGTCGTGCTCATCCTGCACATTTAAGGTGATTTTAATCACTTATTTTGACCTAAAAGAGAAAAATGGCACAATCTCTGTTCAAATTTCCAATTTAAACAAACAGCCGGTATTGCGGATACGGCCTTCCAGCACTTCATAAAGAAGATTTTAAGGCTGTGCCTGCTAACCGTCAAAAATGACTCGAGGTGGCTGTTCTTGCAAAAACGGCCTTCCGGCGCCCTTTTGGGGACATTCGGCTTATTTTAAACAAGAATGGCG
>NC_031991.1:17760057-17762734 GCF_001879085.1 Nicotiana attenuata | reverse complement strand
AACAAGTTAGTTTCGAATAAAGGCATTAAACAAAAGCAATAAAAGAAAACAATAAAGTCACATATAGCATGCAATGGTAAAAGCCTAAAGGGTCCCCACCAGAGTCGTCATGCTGTCGATGCCCCCTTTTTCCTCGCGAAATCGGGTTTACGATATTCAGGAAAGACAACTCTATTCCCGTTTAGGAATTGGATTTCTGGATTTGGAGAGTCGCCACCTAATGATTATAGTGCATTAGGACACTTTAAGAAAAGAATTTGAGATGAAAACCAGAGTTTGGGTAAGGGCTAGAAATTATCTTGAGGGGAAGGTATTAGGCACCCCGCAAGATCCACTAGTGTGGTTCCCGACCATGCTACAACTGTGACTTTAAATTCAAACAACAAGTAGACAAGCAGGCATTGCAAATACGATGAAACCACTCACATGACAATTGCAAATAAAAAGCACAAAAGGATTTAAAAGTGCTGAAATCTAGAAGGAGTAGTTTTATAATCACAGAAAGGTGTGAGAGAAAAGAAGGGGTCAAATAATTGATGCAAGCAACTTAAAAGAAGTAAAAGAAGCGGAAGTTGAAAATTGGACAACTTTAAAAATTCTGAAAATACAAACTAATAAAGAGGGAAGGGGTCCTAGGTTTATATATCACATGGATCATTTACACAACACCGGTATCCAATTGTACGCGTAGTGTTATCGTGTGATCATCATCTCCATGTCTACCCTTCCCACCCCGTTAAGGTATTAAAGCGCGGAATGGTATCGTTACTTAGTGAATGCTATTACCCGCCCCAATCCTATCAGTCCCGGAGGCAAATGGACTACTAATCCTAAAGGGAAAGGGGTTTGGGGCTTTTAGAAGTTTTCAAAGGACAAAATGCTAAGGCGTCAACCAAAACACATAAGTGCAAATAGAGGGAATCAGGCAAGCAAACAGGGCTCAAATATGCCTCCATAAACCAACAAAAAGTCATAGAGTTTAGCATGTCTTACACGTACTATTTTTGGTCTTAATTAAATAAAGCGACGAGCGGACTGGTTCAACACATATTTTTAGGCGAAAAAGTCTACATTAGGCTTACTCGAATGCAGTTGACTAAAATCGATCTGATTGTTAATCCTCTAAGTATTGGTTAGAACTAGGCGTGATGTATACTGATTTTAGAAAAAGATACATACTGAAAAGGGGTTACCAATTTTAACAGGACATTACGAGTTCAGCAGTTAATATTACCTCTATTCAGATTCGAGATTTCCTATAGGCATGCTTTCTATATGTATGCTGATTTGGACACCTTTTGGACGTTAACAAAGGTCCTAGGAACATGGTATCTATATGCAGCTCTTGTTATTAAACCTACAAACTGTTTGCCTAGTAATGTTTATAAATACAGAATGTTGTAGTCTATAGACCGTATTTTATAGAACAATTGGAAGTTAATCCTGTATGCAGGATATCTATGCGCGGAGACGCAGAAATTATGAGTGAATCCTATAGGCATGATTTCTAGGTATGAGTTTGCAGAAGTTAAAAAGTTAACCTATAGGCATGATATCTAGGCGTATTTGCAGAAATTAAAAGTTAACCGTATAGGCATGATATCTAGGTGTGAAATTGCAGAAATTAAGAGTTAACCCTATAGGCATGATATCTAGGTGTGAAATTGCAGAAATTAAGAGTTACCCTATAGGCATGATTTCTAGGCGTGTGTGCAGAAATTAAAAGTTAACCCTATAGGCATGATATCTAGGTGTGAAATTGCAGAAATCATAACAAACTCCTATAGAAATGATCTCTACCCTTGATACATAAAAATAAATCCCAACCCCCCCTTTTACTAAAGTTCCCCGAGCTTGTACAAGTTATTACAACCCAAAAGAAATGAACTGGAATTAAAAAATACATCAGAAATCCTCAGCTACGTACGAGCAGCCTAATCCAGACTTGAGGCCTAATAATATGAGATTGAGCCACTTCCGAGATTCAGATTTCCAAGCCTTCTCTCATCTAGGGTGTTTTAGAGATGCAAGGGATTTCAGGAACCCCATGCAGTGCATACACCCAAGATGTTAATCAGAAATTGAGTTGTGCAGTGTGGAAGGGCCAGCCCTTATGTGTCCAAGTTCAGAGGGAGCTCAAGGGTCCCAAGGCAAGGCTCACACAAGAGGGGAAGAACTTAAGTTCTAAGAACGAGTGTAAGTGCAATAGAAAGGGTAGGGGGCTACCCAGGCAGGCTGGTGGTCATGCCCAGCCACAAAATAGACTGGCACACCCCTGACCAAACCTGTTGATCAAGCATTTAGAGAGTAAAGACCTACTGGAGGTCAAGCCATGGCCTGAACAATAATTAGAAATACTGGCAGGCCAAGGCTGTTACTCAGCACACACAATAAGGGAGTGGGGATGGGAAATTGACAAAGCTTAGGGCCCAAAGGGGTCCAGTTCATATCCATGGACAATGATTTCAGACATTGCCATGTTTCTGAACCATAACTTAAAGCATATAAAGGGGTATGGGGGTTTGGGATTCATAAGGTAGCAAATAAACAACACACGACTGACAGAATGCACACATAGATAAACTTTAAATTGCAAGGGAAAGGGAACATATTACAGCATGCTAATAACACATCTTGATTGCAGAAAACATGAGTAGAAGTGGACAGGAATGAAAAA
>NC_031991.1:17741089-17759191 GCF_001879085.1 Nicotiana attenuata | reverse complement strand
AACATGACTGAAACAGAATAGAAGAATAAACATGAACAAATCATAGCCAAAACATAAACACGTTAAAAGATCAGAGATCTTTTGAAAAACTTCAAAGGAAAAACCCTAATGAAAGGTCGTTTTTGCAAGAAAAGTTGAAGAACTTTCGCGAAAGCACTTAAACATTCATGGCAAGTATAGATCTAAAGCAGATCTGAAAGAAAAATAAAAAAAAATCCCGAAGATTAGGGTTTCGAAGAACCCAGAAAGGTGAGAAAGGCCTTGGAAATTAACGATTTGACCAGGAGCGCCAAGGGTCTGACTAGAACGGCCATGGCTGGCCGGAGAAAAGTCAGGGACGACCGGAGAAAGGTCATGAATGGAAGTCAGGCAACGACTGGACCAGCTTCCTTCGAGATTTTGGCCGTGAAACCATAGAAGCGAACACCCAGGAGCCATGGGAGGCCATTACACATCTCCGATGGCCATGGGAGGCCATGGATTAGAGTGGGATTGAGAGGCGGCGGCTAGGGTTTGCAGAGAGATTAGAGAGCGTTTCAGAGACGAGGGGTTTCAAGGGCGGCGTTTGGTAAGAAATGATTAGGGTTGGGTGTGGTTGGTAAAATTAAAAAGGAAAGAATGAAGGGTGGCCGTTGATCATTTAGATCAACGGCCTAGATTGAATGGGAGCCGGGCGGATCGGATAAATGGGTCAGGGGTTGGGTTAATTTGAAATTGGGCTGGGTAATTTTGAACTTTGAAATTGGGTTAATTGGGTTTGCCAAATTGGCTATAATTGAAATGCAATTGAGGCCAAATCGTAAATAGCCAATTTTCACTTTAAAATTTTTTATAAGATAGTAATACAGATTTTAAGAGCAAATTAAAAGTACTGGGTAAATGAATATTATATAAATATTAATTTAAAAATACTGGGATTAATTTTATAAACATAAAATGCTATAAATTACAAGATAGGCTATAATTGCAATTATATGCAATTTAGCTTTTAAAATACCAAACAAATTTGTAAAAATATGCAAAAATTACCTTAATTATATTTTGGTGCAAATGTGAGAATAAAATAAATTATTCGCCAAAAATGATAATTTTGGGAATAATTATTGGATTTTGTTGTACTAAAATAGGCAACAAATTGATTTTAAAAATCATTAAAATGCCAAAATTCTTAGGTGTGCTTATATATGCACCAATATGCTATTTTGGAAATATTTGGGTATAAAAATACTTAGGAAAAAATTGGGTATCAACAACCGCCATAGGTAGTAGTGAAAAGCTTGGTGAATTTGTCCAATCTCCACAAGGCATCAGAAGACATAGCTGATCCATCACCGGTCTGTGCTACAACACCCGGCGGGACTACCCCAACTGGCTGAGCTACTAGAGTCTGAAACTGGGGAGCCATCTGCTCCGGAGTGTGAGTAGCGGGAGTCTGTACTCCTCCCCCGGCACGAGAGACGCCTGGTGCTACAGGAAGTATGCTGGCCTGAGTAACACTGTCCATAAGGCCCACTAGACGGACCAAAGCATCCTGAAGTACCGAGGTAGCTATGAACCCCTCTGGAACCTGAGCTGGCCCTGCTGGAACGGTCTGGGCCGAAGCCTCCTCATCAAACTCTACCTGAGGCTCCGCCGTTGGTGCTGCTGCTCGAGCTTTGGGTTGTGCCCTGCCCCTGCCTCGGCCTCTAGCATGGCCTCGGCCTCGTCCTCTGCCCCTCGTAGGAGCTGCCACTTGGGGCTCGGGCTGCTGATCAGCTGATGAAGCGGTACGCATTCTCGCCATCTACGAAAGAACAGAGTAGAGAGTTCAATTAACATTGAGAGATCAAACCACACGACAGAGATGAATATAAGTGAAATTGTTCCTAACTCTGTAGCCTCTAGGGAGAACCACAGACATCTCCGTACCGATCCCTCAGACTCTACCAAGCTTGTTCGTGAATTGTGAGACCTAGGCAACCTAGTGGTCTAATACCAACTTGTCACGACCCGAATTTCCCACCTTCGGGATCGTGATGGCGCCTAAATTGCACTTGCTAGGCAAGCCAATGTTACAGAATATTTCACCTTTTCCCTTTATCCTTTTATAATTAAAATTTGACAAAACTAGATCAGCGAAAATAAAGCGGAAGTACATGATTTAACTGATTACCCTTATACTATTAAGGGAAGCCTAAATAGATACCACCCAGAAACTGGTGTCATAACTCACGAACATTTTACGAATACTACAAGTAATGGTTTGAAAGAAAATACATCTGCCTCGAAGAAAGTAAAACAGAAATGAAGTAAAGATAGGAGGGGACGCCAGGGCCTGCAGACACCTACAGGACTACCTTAGGTCTCCTGAATGCAATATTAGCAACCGACCTCTCGATCAGCCACTACTCGATGAAGTAGTGATGAGGCTATGGCGGAGTATAACAATATATAACATGCAACAGTTTATACAAAGACAGAAAGGAAAACAGAATGAAATATAACAGTAACTTGCATTAAATAAATACGGAACCCAGTCGTTCTACTAATACACAACTATAACCAATCCTTAAGACAGTTTCAACACCAAAATAATGATGCTCAGCAGAAGAAGAATATATAAGCAACAAATGATGCGGCGCGCATTCCGATCCCACCATATAATCAACAACAGTATAAACATTCAGCCTTGTTACTCCTTGTTGCAGCGCGCAACCCGATCCCACCAGACAAATACATTTCACCCTTATTCCTCCTGTTGCGGCGTGCAACCCGATCCCATTACATCAACACTAATCACAAAATAAAGACAAGTATTTCACAAGTTAAATCAAATCCTCCATAACACTTATACCTCAAACCAACACAACGGAATACCACTACGATTGTGAAACTTCATCAGTTAATATTACACAGCGAGACCAACCAAGGTGTACCATAAAGCACCAATAAACCAACGTAAACCAACAGTCTGATATAATAAAACTACGGAACAATTAACAGCATCAATAGAGAAACAACGTTTAACAAGAAGCAATTAGACATGGAAACATCAATAAGCAGGTAGCAATTAAGACAAGAAAGCAATATATATTAGGAAACGGGGAAGGGAATTAGGCTAAACAGGAAATTTGGCGACGCATAGGTGCTCGTCACCACACCTATACGCCACACACATGGTATTTCACATAGCAAGCAAGTCGGGGATCCCTAATCCCTCAAGTCAAGGTTAGACCAAACACTTACCTCAAGCCAACGGGTATTTCAAAGCTCAATTACAGCTTTATCTCTCGATTCCACCACAAATCCACTCGTATCTAGTCATAATTAACTTAATAATATCAATAAACGCTAAAGAAACCAATTCCATTGCATAATTATAGATATCCCAATATTTTCCCCAAAAAGTCAAAAATCGACCCCAGGCCCGCTTGGTCGAAACCCGAAATTCGGACCAAAACCCGATTAACTATTCACCTCCGAGCCCGGATATACAATTGGTTTTGGAATCCGACCTCAATTTGAGGTTTAAATCCCCAAATTTCGAAATTCCTAAGTTCTACCCAAAAACACCCAATTTTACCATTAAAAAACTCTAGATTCTAGGATGAAATCTCGTAAAAAGATGAAATAGATTGAAAAAATAAGTTAAGGATCATTTACCTATGATTTGGGGAAGAACTAGTCTTTGGAAAATCGCCTCTTGAAGTTTAGGTTTTGAAAAATGGGAGAATGAATGAAAAATCCCGTCTAAGTTATGTTTTGAACAGCTGCAGATGTCGTATTTGCGACATGAGCTTCGCAAATGCGAAGCCCGCAATTGTAAAGGGGCTATCATAATTCCGAAGCCGTCACAATTCCTACTGCCTTTGCAAATGCTAGGAAAGTGTCGCAATTGCGACCACTGACCTCGCAAATGCGAACAAAAGGTCGCATTTGCAATCCATACCCCTCCCAGACTCCCTTCGTATTTGCGAAGGTTTGTTCGCATTTGCGAACTCTGCTGGCCTAGCCTTCTAATTGCATTTGCGATGAAAGGCTCGCAAAAGCGGACCCTGCAGGGCTCGCAATTGCGATGCCTGATCTCGCAATTGCGAGATCAAGGGCCTGCAACAGCTGAAGCATATAGCAATATTTTCCTAAGTCCACAATCTTTCCGTAGCCTATCCAAAACTCACCCGAGTCCTCGGGGATCCAAACCAAATATGCACACAAGTCTTAAAACATCATACGAACTTGCTCATGCGATCAAATCGCCAAAATAACACCTAGAACCATGGATTCAACACCAAAACACATGAAATATTCAAGATAGTTTCAAACTTTCTATTTTCTCAACCAAAGGTCCGAGTCACATCAAATCACTTCCGTTTTCACCAAATTTCACAGATAAGGTTTAAATATCATAGCGGACCTATACCGGGTTCTTAAACCAAAATATGGTCCTGATACCAACAAGATCAAATCTTTTAAGTTATTATATTTTCAATCTTATCAATTTTCTTCAAAAATTTATTTCTCGGGCTAGAGACCTCGAAATTTGATTCCTAGCATACGCCCAGATCCCATATTTTACTACGGAATCGTTGGAATACGGGTCCGGGTCCATTTATCCAAAATGTTGACCAAAGTCAACAAAAATCATCTTTTTAAGCCAAAAATCATCATTTCTTAAATTTTTCACATAAGGGCTTTTCGGATACACGCCCGGACTATGCACGCAAATCGAGGAGAGATAAAATGAGGGTTTCAAGGCCTCGGAACACGAAATCGGATTCTAAAATAAAAGATGACCATTTGGGTCATCACAAAGACACAAGGTATTCTAGCGATTAGTAGCAAACTACAATGTATTGAATATGCTTCCTTTCGTATGATTTAGATTTATCTTTTTGAATTAATCTACTATAGACTTTATTCTCGAGTTACAGCTTGGTTTATATCTTTTCACTCAGTTAATATCTTTGTTTAGTTTCTTTTACGCTGCTATAGTATAGTTGATGGATCTATACTCTGGACATCTTTCATATTTCTTAATTCATCACCTTATAAACAATAAAAATGTCTAGAGAGTTTGCTAAGTCCTATAAAAGTACAGTTACTGCTTTTTACTTCTACTAGTGACTTTTACAAGACATTTAAAAAAATACTGAACATTAACCGAACCATACCAATACAGAAGAGAAATCGATATGACTGGGATGGTTTCGAAAAATTTAATTTTGGTTATGCATAATAGAATAACGGAAAAATTGATATGGTACAAAATTTAGAAAATAACCGTCCGAACCGAACCATTGACACCCCTATCTCACGTCATCCACAACATCTCAGCTCCAAGATCTCCACGCAAGGTGCAGAAGTGTAGTATGAGTACAACCGATCCCATGTACTAAGCAAGTATCATAACTAACCTCAACGAGGTAATAGTGGAAAGAATTATCAATGATATTCGCTAATAACCTGTTCAATTCCTGAATTTTACAAGTACACTACAATGGTGCCATCTAATCATATAACACAAATAAAACCACACCGGTTCACAAAGAGATAATGTGATAAGTCCTAAATTAGTTAACAATCCAGCATATAGAGAAGATATGCATAAAGTATCAAATAATACTTCCACTGTTGCATATAGAGAAGATATGCGTGAAATAGCGATACATCCCTCAACAAGTGCATATAGAGAAAATATGCATGATTAAACAAGTCAAGTCACACGGATTCACATATAGAGAAGATATGTACCGTGTCTCATCTCATCAAGTAAGGCAGCACATAGGGAAGATATGCATAAATGCATGTATACATTCCAAAGAGTTTGCAAATAGAGAAGAGATGCAAAGTCCAACCAATGATCAACTTTACCAAAATCCACATCAACTAGAAACCCGATGATTTCTCACAACCTGCGTGTGCACCATCAACAGAGAAACATAAGCAGGTGACCCTAGGGGATGGAGACTCACATACCAATAATATCAACTGCACAAACAACTCATGTACCAATAATAATAACCGTACGGACAACTCACATGCCAATAATAACAACTGCACGAACAACTCACGTGCCAATAATAATAACTGCATGAACAAGTCACGTGCTATTATATCTCGGATCTGCATGGACAACTCACGTGCTATCATATCTCAACCGCACAGACAACTCATGTGCTATCATATCTAAACCGCACGGACAACTCACGTGCTATCATACTCAACCGCTCGGACAACTCACGTGCTACTAGTCCAATTCATATCACATAGAAAGCAGATATACAAGATTACATGTACATGAACAATGAATATCAAATTATATACTCATGGACTGGTATAAGTGACATGCTAAAGTGTATGCATATGCAAACTGTGCTACCATAGCTCAAATTAGGCAATTACATCATGAAAGTAGCAACTATCATGTTCAATTAGGAGATTAACCTATATCTAACCTTAAACATGGTTCAAATAGTTCAGAAAGGGTAGAAACATTAGAAGCATAATAGCATAAAGTTGAGCAATCAATTCAAGGCATATCATAACCTAAGCACTACCTCGAGCATGAGTAATACCCCGGTATACGCACATGGGCTCAACCCCTCACATGTACGCCACCCATAGCACGTAGCCATCACAATTAACTCAGACAACTAGTGCTTCAACCCAGTTTAGGTAAGATACTTACCTCAAACAAGCCAAATCAATACTCTAAAAATGCCTTCCCGTGCAAATCGGCCTCTGAATGGCTTGAATATACATTTAAAAAATATTTATTTTTTAATAATTTAAATATATCACAACATCATTCAACAAATAGAAAATATTCACCCAAAGCCACCATATATTAGAAATCTATCCTAAAAATTAAAAAATACCTATACATTAAGAAAATTGTATTTAGAATAGCTAAATTTAGTTAAATTGGGTAAGACTATTTTGATATATATAATTTTTTGTTAAGAATATATTACGAGAACAATGTTAAATAGCTTCTTCTTCTACTCAATTTTTTTTTCCTTGCTGCCAAATATCTCAACTTTGAAAAAAAATACTTAAAAAAAAAAACTTCTGATCTTGAAAAGCCTTGACCAAACTGGCTGTTAATTAGAAAATATTAAGTACTTTTTCATTATTTTAGTATTTTTAAAATCTTTAGTAATTAAGAGAGTAATTAAGGAGTATATTTCTTACTCTCCAAGACAATGAGCAGTTGCTGATATTCCCCTACTCTCGTTTTTCTTTATTTCTTCTCTCACTCGACTGATACCTTCAAAGTCTTGATTTTTTCTTGCTCGTTTAAGCTTTAACCCTAAAAGATGGACAAATCTTTGCTCGATGTGGAGCAGCCCCATTCAATGGGGACCACCATCATCGGCGTCACCTACAACGGTGGCGTCGTCCTCGGCGCCGACTCCCGCACCAGCACTGGTAATATTTCTTTTAATTTTCTTCTCATAATTGTTTCATTTGTTTTACAATTTTATAGTCTTGCTGCGGAAATTTTGATATTCTGAAAATAAAGTTTCGTTATAGTTGTTTTCTACTGAAAATAAAGGATTCTTTATAGTTTCTTTTTCTTCTGAGAAGGGTTTGATTTATTCTTTTGGTATTATAGTCTGATGCAAATGGAACTGCAACAATGGTGGCTATTATGAGCTGAGCTAAGTTATGGTTATACGGGATAATTTCATTGATAGCCTTCAAAGTAATTACAATAATTTTAATATGAGGAAGAAGACCTAGATAATGAACAGGGTCTAACTGAAATTACAAAGGTGATGGGGAAAATGTGTAATTAAAAACTAAACTAAAGGGATCAAAGTGCAAAGAATAAAACTTATGGCCACCTTCCAATTCATATTCTAATATAGTCTTGCTGAGAAGGGTTTGATTACATGGAAATAAAGTCTCTGTTTTGCTAGATCTTCTGAGGGTTTGATTTACTTTTCAGCATTATAGTCTTGCTGAGAAGAGTTTGAATGAGTGGAAATGAAGTCGTTACTCTTGTATGATTTTATTATGAGAAGGTTTTGGTTAAGTCTTTAGTATTTTGAATTTGTGAAATGAAAATTCTTTTGTGTAGTTTTATCTGAGAAAGATTAAATCTATCTGTGAAAATTGTAACACACCCACCAAGGTTGCATGAGCATTTGAAAAAGGAATTTCAATGCATATTTTTTCTGAAAAGGATTCGGCTAATTTGTGTAATCTGAAGAATTGCATATGTTTGGTGTTTTTGTTTTTTTCTGGAAATATAGGAATGTACGTGGCGAATAGGGCTTCAGACAAGATAACTCAGCTCACTGATAATGTCTATGTTTGCCGTTCTGGATCGGTATGCTACTTTACACTTGTCTTTCTCTCTTCTTTATCTATGTCTAGAGGTGGATACAGGATTTGAACATTACGGCCGAGTTCAGAATTCTACCCTGACAACCTGTTTGATTTACTGGGTTTAAAATCTACTTATTTATACTTAGTGAAAATTTTAACACATATACAGAGTCTGCCTCAAAGTTTTTGTGTTCGAGGAACCCATAATTAGAGCACTACATCCGCCTTTGTTACTACATATGATAGCTATGATTTCATACTTCTTGACAAAGAGAAACTGCGGAAACTGCTATTAGTGCTTTGGCATTATTAATCCCCTTTCCCCTTATTCTATACGGGGTTTTTGTTATTTGGTTGAACTATTGGCATACTGGGTTTTGTGGATCATGCGATTCATGAATTTGAATAAGGATGTGGTAGTATCTCCCATCTTTTTTTTTTTCCTGTTGCTTTTGGAACTGGTAAATGTGGCTGAGATATGACAGTAATGATGCCAAAACTCTATTTATAACATTTAAATAACCTGTTATATGCTCTTGATGGATAAGCAAATAAGGAGAAGTAGAACATAAATAGAAATTGTTAAAGGATTCGTCAAGTTACAAGCTTAATAATTTTCAACATTGATCTTCTTTTGTATTAGCTATGCCAAAACATTTTTTTGCCATCGGTAATACCATTTCTTCAAAATCTTTAAGGAGCTTCGGTGAACCCACATGTCAATGCTGTATTCTGTTTCCACATGACAAAGAATTTTGCAAGGAGAAAGTGTTCCTAATTTTAAAAAACAATGAACGGCGATTCTGTTTGCTCTCTCTTTTTCTCCCTATGCATCTTGTCTATCTATGTCTCTCCGCATATCTCTTTTTTTTGGTTAAGGTAGTATACCAAATATGGAGAACCTTTAAAGAACAGCACATCTCTTCATTGCTTATCTTTCCTATGATTATTGGAAATCAGTTCATATTGTTAAGCTATATCAGTATAAAAATCTACAATATTCAGGCGTAAAACTTATGCAATTAAGTCTTCAGTCACTCACTCAATCAGTCAACCGATCAACTGCGCTTAATCCTTAACTAGTTGGAGTGTGCTATATGAATTTTGAGTCTTTCTGATTTGTCTTACTAAACTGTGGAGAAAAAATGTTGAACTCTATGAGAAGACAATGAAATCCAACGAAAATGGTTCATTAGCAGCTACTATCAGAAGTTTAAATCACTTTTTCGTTTGTATTGCATCTTACCATATGCTACTCCAGATGTTCTGGCATGTCCTTCCACTCTCTCCTAGGCGTGTCAAGAAAACCATGTTTAATAGAAATTAGGTGGCATATGTCACTTTGTATATGATGATTTCGATACCACTGATACTTGTATATGATGATAAGACCAATTAAACACAGTAATGCCAAATGCTCTTCTAGTGGTAAGAGCACAGCGTGAGATGTGTAATTAGGCGCACGTCACGGGTTATTCCTGCCGAAGACAAGAGCTGGTATTAAGTGGAGAAGTGGTGGGTTCGTTATCCACCCCGTTTTGAACCGTGTGCCACTATCCTCGGTTATTAAAAACATAGTAACGCCGAACATGTTCAACGAAATAAACCAAAAAGAAAATAAGATGGATGAGGAGGACTCACAAGGTGGCGATTAACAACGTGAGTGTGTCGTGTGGTGCTCCTGTAGTTTTCTTGTACTTCTTCTGCAGTACTAAAGTACATATTTGAGATTTGCTAATTCTGTATGTATTGTAAGATTTGGAGCAGAGGGGGAAAATGATCGATTGAGGTGTAATTCATTGATGACCGGTTGAGCTGAAATTGGGATTAAAAGATGTGTTGGTGGATTTGTGTTTTTAGGTACTTCTGAGCTTGTCCTTAGTGCTTAAGGGTTGCTTGAGAATTGTGAATCTTTTAATTTTTTTTGGGTAAGGCCATTTTCTTTTGTGGCTAGGTAAGCGTTGAAGTATGTTTCTTCTTGCGTCCCCCCTCTCGTATGGGTGGGGCATAGAGGTTTAGGGAGCACTTGTAATATATGTGGTTCATTGTAATTACAACTGAGGCTAGGTAAGCGTTGAAGTATGTTTCTTCTTGCGCTCCCCCCTCTCGTATAGGTGGGGCATAGAGGTTTAGGGAGTACTTGTAATATACGTGGTTCATTGTCATTACAACTGAGGCAACCTCTGTATAAATGTCTGAACTAGATTACATGGGTATACACTTGAGCGTGCATGTAAAATTTTCTCTTTTTTCGTCATTATTGAAGAGGCGAAAGGGGGTTCTACTTTTTAGCACAAACTGCCACTTTTGATATTTTAAGGAATTTGAATTCTTAATGGGGTTCGATTACACAACCAAACATTACGCAAGCGTCAAAGCCTATTCTAAGGTAAAAACTTCATGTAGGGCAATATAAATTGAGAAAGTGAAATATAGGATAGTGGGAACATATAGTGGTAGATTGAAATTAGAATGAGATAATCACCATTTCAATGTGCTGATTTCTTAAGAATTTTATGGGAAATGTTTTCTAGCTGAAGTTGTGTTAGTTTTAGACGTTTGTTCTGTTCCTTAGCAATAGAGGTTTGGATGATGGTTCAATTCGGGTTATTGATGCTTGTTTTTGGAGACCTCCACCTATGTACTCTGTTGAGTCTGTCTTTGTCCAAAATATCGGCTTTCATTGTTCCGTGATTATCAAAAGGTTGATACAGTTCCAGCGCATCACCAACAATTTTTAGCTTATTAGACAAACGACAAAATGTGTTTTACCTATTTCTAGGTATGGAAAATGACTTGGAACCATTGTAAGTTCTAAGAAGTTAAAATGCCTTGATGCTTGGAAGTGAATCCCTAACAGCTGATTTTCTCTATCTTATGATATGATAATTGATTCTCTATAGCATTCTGTGAATCGGATCTGACATATTATTTAATAATTGGTTTGCAGGCTGCAGATTCGCAAGTTGTCTCGGACTATGTTCGCTACTTTCTACACCAACACACGTAATCCATCAAGCCACCTCTTATTTAATTCAAATGCTTACTTCCTGGTGATATTAGTCACTTGCAAATGAATATCCCTTAACCCCAAAGCCGACAGGCTTGTAGCTTGTTCCTTTCAAGGTTTCTCGTTAATGGTGAAAGTTGTTATTCTTATTTGCCCTGATAAGCTGTTGTCAGATTTCAGCTTTTTGATTGATTTCCACGTTGTCAGGATTGTGGAATTGATTGGTTGAACTACTCATATTTTAAGCTCGAATCAGCACACCAGAATTTCCCCTCTTGTTTATTTATTAATTTTGGAAGGATTTTAGATTATGATAAAGTGGCTCTTGCTTGCCCCTTATTTAGTACAAATCCTTTTTTTTGGGTGCACTTTTAAGGTTGAAAGTTTTTGTGGATGCAGGATACAGCTTGGCCAGCCAGCCACCGTCAAGGTTGCGGCGAACCTTGTTAGGTTATTATCCTACAACAATAAGGTTTGCTTCTATAAGAAATATACTATCTCTTCCTGTTTTATTCAATAGAATTTCTAGACTTAAACTTCTACACTTGCTTATTTCGCTTGTCAGTTAATGATATATGTATAGATAGCTTGAAAGTTCTGGAATCTGTTTCGTTTCTTCTCTTTAATGCAAATCGTTCTAGCTGTTGAGAACCCATGGCAAATAATTAGCCTTAAAAATTGTTTTCAAGTGATTGTGTTAGGAATGGCCATCCTCTAAAGAAAGCTGGGATAGAGCACCTTCTTACTCAGAAAGTTGTGGCAGAATCTCTGCTCATCTATTAGGTGCGACTTTGTGGTGTAATATGGGGATTAAATCGCCCATATATCTAATAATTAAATTATTTAAGGGTCATTATGTCCTATAGAAAGCCGGAATCGTTGAATGAACTATATTTAGCAGTATCTTAGTGGTAGTGTGAACAATCAATGGTGGTGCAAATCAGATTTTATTTCCCCGCTCCTCCCCAATTTTTCCAGTTCCATTTTGAGGGATTTTGGATGCAGATAATTTGAGAAACCTAAGACATTTGTCCGTACACAATGTATTACTGAAGTTTACAATTCTTCGTAGAATTTCTTATTCTTCCCCGAGCCAATTCTGGAGTAATAAGCATATCATACTACGTATCTCCTTTTTCCCAGTTCTGTTGAGAATTAAGTTGGATGGATTTTTACATATATTCGTCCATCCTGTATTTTAAATCATATCCTCAGAAATGTTTGGATATAACCTTTTAAGGTTTCTTTTACTACTTTTTTTGACTGAACTTTCCCGCACATTGTTCCTAGACTTCTACTCAGCTTCTGCATATTATTTTAACTGCCTATGAGTTCTTTCTAACTAATTTCTGAACTTGAATATTCAGGCTATGCTTCAAACGGGAATGATTGTTGGTGGATGGGACAAATATGAAGGGGGTAAAATATATGGGGTTCCTCTAGGGGGCACACTCTTGGAGCAGCCTTTTGCTATTGGAGGTTTGTTGTCAATCTGTACTCTTTGAGTATCTCATGCGTCTGCTTCCCAGGAGCACTTTGCTGGTTAACTGTCTAGATCTGTTGGTTCTTAGAAAACCACCGGTATAGGACTATAGGTTACTTGGTTGTAGTGTATCTTCCTTTAATGGCAGCTGCTCAATAGGTTATGTTGTTATATTGAATTTAATGGGATAATCTCATGTTTATTTTTGATTCTATACAATCTGTGCATTTGGTTGAATGAGATACAACGAGTTATCGTCATCTAAAGTCTGGTGAATAGAGTGATTTTATCACAATTTGAAGGAAGGGGAGGCTTGGCGTAACTGGTAAAGTTGCTTCTATATGACCAGGAGGTCGCGGGTTCGAGCCGTGGAAACAGCCTCTTGCAGAAATGCACGGTAAGGCTGCGTACAATAGACCTTGTGGTCCGGCCCTTCCCCAGACCCCGCGCATAGCGGGAGCTTAGTGCCGGGCTGCAGTTTTTATTGCGCTGCCGGAACTGGCAACTGATCTGACCCTTTGGAATGAGGATAGAGCATTGGATCAGAAATAGTATAAAAGTAGATAATGCGTTGAAAGGAAATACCCAGTCTGCCAGGAAGATTTAGAGATGATCTCACACTAAAGTTTCATTGAAGTATATTCATATCGTTGCTTAACATACTTATTTGTCCGTTTGCTTTGGCTAGTTTTAATGATCTGTTGTGCTTTCTCTGTTGATAATCTGTGTTGTGCTTTCGCTGTTGATAATCGATAATTTTGTCAGCTTGCCTCCAATGTCCTTCAAATGCTACCATTAGCTGAGAAATATTCTGATGTTCTCTTCATTTGATGTTTATAGGATCTGGATCTAGTTATTTGTATGGTTTCTTTGACCAAGCATGGAGGGAAGGAATGACCCAAGAAGAAGCAGAGGTTTGTTGCATAATATCTTTAAACTTTCTAATTTGTAGAACATGGTTTGACCATGATGAGCCATTTGCTTAAGAAACCTCTTAATTGTTTCTGTCGCACTTTAGAATCTTTAGGTGTACTTTTGTTAGTTTGGGATGTAGCAAAGTTTTTCAGATTTTTCTTTTTTCAAACCCAAGGCTGCTAATTCTGAAGGGAAAGCCAATGCTTTTAGAGTAATGTATGCTCTGCATGATGTATTTATTGGATTGTTGTTGTTTTCAACATTATAATTTTGTGAAGTCAGAAGCTATTCCGCAATAAACAGTAAAATTCTTCCGTCTTGTGGTAGATAGGTGCTGATGATCATGATTTGCATTCATCTTTTTTGTATTTGCTCTGCAGATATCTCCAATGATTTAACTTTCCTTTGATATACTTTTGCAGAAACTGGTTGCGACTGCAGTATCTCTTGCCATTGCCCGAGATGGTGCGAGTGGCGGCGTAGTTCGCACTGTAACTGTGAGTTATTTTCTGCTTTATTACTCATTCACATGCCCGTTGTATGATTTAGAAAAAGTTATTGCTAGACTAAAGTCATATGTCAGTATTGAAGTTGGAATAATGCCATAGTGATGCCACTTTGTGCAAATATTTATATAAATATGCTATTTACCCATAAAAAAAGGCCATAGTAATGC
Source organism: Nicotiana attenuata (assembly GCF_001879085.1). NCBI lineage: Eukaryota > Viridiplantae > Streptophyta > Magnoliopsida > Solanales > Solanaceae > Nicotiana > Nicotiana attenuata. The sequence goes on along the minus strand of NC_031991.1, from coordinate 17,744,791 downwards.
CACTTGCCGTAATTTTTTTTACTTGGATAATGTACTAGTTTTTAAATGTTGTGACAGAAAACCTCTCGCATACAAGAATTATGCCAGAAAGTAAAGAGCCTATACAAAAATATGGTTTTATACAAAGACACCACAAATTTATACTAATCAGAACTTTATGGGTGCACCAAAAGTTAATTAAAACCAAAAGACATGCCTTAATGTGTTGAGTCGCATCATTTGTACTACCTATTTTAGAACATCCACTCTTGCTTAAAGCCCTTCTTGGTTTTGCTTGGTATGCCCTCCGTTAATGCCTGGATCTAGGCCTACATTTGGACTTATTTTAAGATCTAAGAAGGAGGTAGTGTTTACTTGTTAGAGCATGATATATTAATGAGGACTGTATGCTTCTGAAAGGTCATCTCCTACCCTTCCTTTTATTTCTCCTGTGCTTGCTCTCTTGCAAGCTTAGCATAATTTTTCAGCTTCAAGAATTGATTTGTGTCGAAAAATATCGTTCACTCATCTGGTGTTTTCTGGAGGACATGAGGACCTAAGGCAATAGCTTCTTTGTATATTGTATTAATAAGCTCTTGTGTTTTTCAACAGTCCAGTAAGCATAAATCCCTTTTATGCAATCTGATGTGTAAAACCAGACAATGGCAAAAATTTATATGTTGTATGTGCAGTAGACTTTGCATCTATGGTCTGTTTCCAATCGATTAAGAATGTCTTTTGCCTATTTTTGACAACCAGATAAACAAAGACGGGGCTACAAGAAAGTTCTACCCAGGTGATACTCTTCCACTTTGGCATGAAGAAATAGAGGCTGTGAACTCTCTGCTGGATATTGTGCCTGCCGCAAGTCCTGAACCAATGGTCAGTTGAAATTGGAAATCAACTGTCAACATGTTTGAGCCTCTAGAATTGTATTTCCTTTCCTGATATACCAGTACTAGCTCCCTATTGTGGATTGTTCTTTGTCCCCTTCCTTTGTCCTCTTCCAATTTTATACACTCTTGGGGCGGACAGTTCCAATTCTGTAATGTCATATTTATTTTTATCACTATGTTTGCTAACATGGAGAAAGCAAGGGTAATCAAACTCTGAAACTTTTCTTTTTCTAGTTTTTGTTTGTTTTGTTCAAACGGGAATGAACCAGCCTATGGAGAATACCAATGAGCTCGCTTCTTAGATAATAAAGAGGCAAACTGACATCTTCACGACTTCCCTTATAAGCCGAAATAAGTGTAGTAGAAGTATTTTGCTGCTCCCTCTCTAGGCATGAATTATTATTGGATGCTCCCTCTTAGTTATAGACAAGATATGATATCAACAAAGCTCTGAACTACAGGCCTATTCCTTCTATGAAAAGCAACAGCTGTTTTTTTTATAATTTTAAGTAGCACCACATTGAAGGTTGACTTGAATAACTTTGCAAGTTGAAACTAAATAAGCATCTTGGTGGATTCTGCCTTAAAAGTGTAGATCATCGGGTTGAGTATTTCTAAGTGTACCATTTTCAACCGCTATAGTTGTATTTTGTTTAAACCAATCTTAGGCCGATAACCCTCCCTTTCTGCAATTGATGATTCTCGGATTGGGGTTGGGTAGAGAGAGCTTTTGTACCCTCTATGATCATTGTTGTTACCGCCTTCTTCTTATGCTTCCACCCCCCCCTCTCCCCCCTCACGAGAAACTGCGCGAACGGCCTTGTCGTCGGCACAGCTACTGGGAACGACCAGATATCCATTGTATTACACTATAGATTACTGAATGGTAGTTATTCCACAGCTTGTAAGGTTCACTTTTTCACCGAACTGTTCCCCCCTCCATTTCGAAAACAAATCGTAGTTAGGTCCAGAACGCTTCAACTGTTGGTGATTGAAGACCTAGATGCTTGGACTGGTAGGATGATGGTACATGTCGATTATTGTTTGCCACTGCTTTAGACTCTTTCTCACACCTACATTTCTCCTGAGGGGCCTTTGTGTTATGCAACTCGGCCCTTCTTCAACCACACATACTCTCTATTCCCAACCCAACTTTCAGATTGGGTCTATATTTACATGTTGCCAACAAAACAAAAAAGGTTTATTGACTTGACACTTAACCTAACTTTAAAATCCATGCTTTGGACTATATCATTTTCCTCCCATCTGTAGGTCTACCAAGGTGTCGACCATTTATATACTTTTGGGTCATGTCTTAACCTCCAAATCTCCTCCACAGAACTCTCTTCTGTTTTATAATTTAGAGATATTTCCAACTCTTTTTTTTTTGGTTTAAAAGAAGTCAAATTAGTAGTATTTTCATTATTTCCTAAACAAAATATTTATTAAGGGGCTATGTATGGGCAAAAAACACAAGTGTGAAATATTTAAACAAGAATTGCAGAATCACTGCAAAATGCGTGCCCACCATTGGCCACTAAGGCCTAGTTACTCGCACCACCATTGCAAATCAATTCAGGTTGCTATAGAAATAGGATAAATAATTTGCAGAAAAGTATCTATATATACGATATTCCAAAAAGTTAAAGCCGTTAATTATTAGTAAGAAATTAATTGATGTTAGAAACTATAACATAAAGGAAAATTTGTTAATAAACTAAAGAGACTCGTCGAAAACGGAAATGAGTAGTAGGTCGTTTAGAACAACGACGAGAACAAACGAAGAAAACAAAAAAGGGAAACTTACACAAATGTCCCAAATAAATCTCAACTTACCAACCTCTAGTCATTAGTCATAGACTTACCAAAACTAGCCAACAAAAATTGAAAAACCAAATAATAGGGTTCTTTCTCTCAAAGAATCACATGCAAAAATCACCTTCCATATTTTTAAGTGTGATTAGCAACATTAGATACAAGACGGAAAAGAAATTTCATGGACGAGGTAGCAAATAAGGTGATGAAATACAAAAATCTATACAAATATTCCAAAAATCTAAACAAAAAAGGAACTTTTTCAATGGGTATAGTTGAAATTCATTGAAAATATATAGATAAGTCAATATACAAAATTTGAGGAAGATTGGAGGTGATTTGGAGTGGTCTTGTATCAAAATTCATAATTAAATCGAGTTCAAAAAAGTCTTCTGCGACACATGTATCAAACATGTATCACGCATGTATCTCACACACATGTATACATGGATATACATGTGATACACAATTGATACAAATATGATACATATGTGATACACAAATGATACACAGTGTGATACACATATCATTTTTTTTCATGTTCAGCTTTTATTTCGAATTTTCAATTCAAACCACCTCAAAACTTCACCAAATCATCCCAAAACTGAGATTCAAGCTCCTTAAGTTGTGCCCAATTTATTCTAATAACACCCACTCAAAACAAAGCAAAAATTTGATATTTTTTTGCTACAAATAGCTAATTGGCTAATTTGGCTAATATTAGTAATATTTTATCAATTGGCCAATTTTTGTAATGAGCTACCTATAAATGGACATAGCTGGTAATTTCCCAACAAAAAAAGGTGCAAGGTGCACAATTATGTTACAGACACACACATACACAGAGAAAAAGAAAAAAAAGAGTAGACGTGATCGTCATAGGCTTCAGTAAGGTTTCTAAAAACTCACACGTACTCATTGTTTAGATCAAAGAAATGAATACAAGATATATATATATATATATATATATATATATATATATATATATATATATATATATATATATATACTG